>NC_134361.1:229380927-229440927 GCF_048569485.1 Anomaloglossus baeobatrachus
GAACTCCAGCCACACCGTGTATACACTGCCAGACAGGGGGGGCACATAGACCGGGGGGGGCACATAGACCGGGGGGGCACATAGACCGGGGGGGGCACATAGACCGGGGGGGGCACATAGACCGGGAGGGCACATAGACCGGGGGGCACATAGACCGGGGGGGCACATAGACCGGGGGGGCACATAGACCGGGGGGGCACATAGACCGGGGGGGCACATACACCGGGGGGGCACATAGACCGGGGGGACACATAGACCGGGGGGGGGCACATAGACCGGGGGGGGGCACATAGACCGGGGGGGGCACATAGACCGGGGGGGGGGCACATAGACCGGGGGGGGGCACATAGACCGGGGGGGGGCACATAGACCGGGGGGCACACTGCCAGACGGGGGGGGGCACATAGACCGGGGGGGACACATAGACCGGGGGGGCACATAGACCGGGGGGGGCACATAGACCGGGGGGGCACATAGACCGGGGAGGGGCACATAGACCGGGGGGCACACTGCCAGATGGGGGGGGCACATAGACCGGGGGGGCACATAGACCGGGGGGGGCACATAGACCGGGGGGGGCACATAGACCGGGGGGGCACATAGACCGGGGGGCACACTGCCAGACAGGGGGGCACATAGACCGGGGGGGGGCACATAGACCGGGGGGGCACATAGACCGGGGGGGGCACATAGACCGGGGGGGCACATAGACCGGGGGGGCACATAGACCGGGGGGGGCACATAGACCGGGGGGGGCACATAGACCGGGGGGGCACATAGACCGGGGGGCACACTGCCAGACGGGGGGGGCACATAGACCGGGGGGGCACATAGACCGGGGGGCACACTGCCAGACGGGGGGGGCACATAGACCGGGGGGGGAGACACTGCCAGACGGGGGGTGCACTGCCAGACGGGGGGGGAGACACTGCCAGACGGGGGGCGCAGCCTAGCACCGCTGCTACCGGCCGCACCACAACCACTACATGGCATTCCTCAGCACGGGGGGACACCGCACTTTAGGGTTTTGAGATTACCCCTTTACCCTTTATATGTGGAATTGAGGCCCGGAATCACATTATGTATTGTAGATCTGAGAACAATGGACCCAATGTACAAAACCCAAACCAAGGGCGGGTACCACATGGATAACAGCGGCCAGTGGGGGGTATAATACCTCTGTACCGGGCCCACACCGGGCACCACATGGATAACAGCGGCCAGTGGGGGTATAATACCTCTGTACCGGGCCCACACCGGGCACCACATGGATAACAGCAGCCAGTGGGGGTATAATACCTCTGTACCGGGTCCACACCGGGCACCACATGGATAACAGCGGCCAGTGGGGGTATAATACCTCTGTACCGGGCCCACACCGGGCACCACATGGATAACAGCGGCCAGTGGGGGTATAATACCTCTGTACCGGGCCCACACCGGGCACCACATGGATAACAGCAGCCAGTGGGGGTATAATACCTCTGTACCGGGTCCACACCGGGCACCACATGGATAACAGCGGCCAGTGGGGGTATAATACCTCTGTACCGGGCCCACACCGGGCACCACATGGATAACAGCGGCCAGTGGGGGTATAATACCTCTGTACCGGGCCCACACCGGGCACCACATGGATAACAGCGGCCAGTGGGGGGTATAATACCTCTGTACCGGGCCCACACCGGGCACCACATGGATAACAGCAGCCAGTGGGGGTATAATACCTCTGTACCGGGTCCACACCGGGCACCACATGGATAACAGCGGCCAGTGGGGGGTATAATACCTCTGTACCGGGCCCACACCGGGCACCACATGGATAACAGCGGCCAGTGGGGGGTATAATACCTCTGTACCGGGCCCACACCGGGCACCACATGGATAACAGCAGCCAGTGGGGGTATAATACCTCTGTACCGGGTCCACACCGGGCACCACATGGATAACAGCGGCCAGTGGGGGTATAATACCTCTGTACCGGGCCCACACCGGGCACCACATGGATAACAGCAGCCAGTGGGGGTATAATACCTCTGTACCGGGTCCACACCGGGCACCACATGGATAACAGCGGCCAGTGGGGGTATAATACCTCTGTACCGGGCCCACACCGGGCACCACATGGATAACAGCAGCCAGTGGGGGGTATAATACCTCTGTACCGGGCCCACACCAGGCACCACATGGATAACAGCGGCCAGTGGGGGTATAATACCTCTGTACCGGGCCCACACCGGGCACCACATGGATAACAGCGGCCAGTGGGGGGTATAATACCTCTGTACCGGGCCCACACCGAGCACCACATGGATAACAGCGGCCAGTGGGGGTATAATACCTCTGTACCGGGCCCACACCAGGCACCACATGGATAACAGCAGCCAGTGGGGGGTATAATACCTCTGTACCGGGCCCACACCAGGCACCACATGGATAACAGCAGCCAGGGGGGGTATAATACCTCTGTACCGGGTCCACACCGGGCACCACATGGATAACAGCGGCCAGTGGGGGGTATAATACCTCTGTACCGGGCCCACACCAGGCACCACATGGATAACAGCGGCCAGTGGGGGTATAATACCTCTGTACCGGGCCCACACCGGGCACCACATGGATAACAGCGGCCAGTGGGGGGTATAATACCTCTGTACCGGGCCCACACCGGGCACCACATGGATAACAGCGGCCAGTGTGGGTATAATACCTCTGTACCGGGTCCACACCGGGCACCACATGGATAACAGCAGCCAGTGGGGGTATAATACCTCTGTACCGGGCCCACACCGGGCACCACATGGATAACAGCAGCCAGTGGGGGTATAATACCTCTGTACCGGGCCCACACCGGGCACCACATGGATAACAGCGGCCAGTGGGGGTATAATACCTCTGTACCGGGCCCACACCGGGCACCACATGGATAACAGCGGCCAGTGTGGGTATAATACCTCTGTACCGGGCCCACACCGGGCACCACATGGATAACAGCGGCCAGTGGGGGTATAATACCTCTGTACCAGGCACCACATGGATAACAGCGGCCAGTGGGGGTATAATACCTCTGTACCGGGCCCACACCAGGCACCACATGGATAACAGCGGCCAGTGTGGGTATAATACCTCTGTACCGGGCCCACACCGGGCACCACATGGATAACAGCAGCCAGTGGGGGGTATAATACCTCTGTACCAGGTCCACACCGGGCACCACATGGATAACAGCGGCCAGTGGGGGGTATAATACCTCTGTACCGGGTCCACACCGGGCACCACATGGATAACAGCGGCCAGTGGGGGGTATAATACCTCTGTACCGGGCCCACACCGGGCACCACATGGATAACAGCGGCCAGTGGGGGTATAATACCTCTGTACCGGGCCCACACCGGGCACCACATGGATAACAGCGGCCAGTGGGGGTATAATACCTCTGTACCGGGTCCACACCAGGCACCACATGGATAACAGCGGCCAGTGGGGGGTATAATACCTCTGTACCGGGCCCACACCAGGCACCACATGGATAACAGCGGCCAGTGGGGGTATAATACCTCTGTACCGGGCCCACACCGGGCACCACATGGATAACAGCGGCCAGTGGGGGGTATAATACCTCTGTACCGGGCCCACACCGGGCACCACATGGATAACAGCAGCCAGTGGGGGTATAATACCTCTGTACCGGGTCCACACCGGGCACCACATAGATAACAGCGGCCAGTGGGGGGTATAATACCTCTGTACCGGGCCCACACCGGGCACCACATGGATAACAGCGGCCAGTGGGGGGTATAATACCTCTGTACCGGGTCCACACCGGGCACCACATGGATAACAGCGGCCAGTGGGGGTATAATACCTCTGTACCGGGCCCACACCGGGCACCACATGGATAACAGCGGCCAGTGGGGGTATAATACCTCTGTACCGGGTCCACACCAGGCACCACATGGATAACAGCGGCCAGTGGGGGGTATAATACCTCTGTACCGGGTCCACACCAGGCACCACATGGATAACAGCGGCCAGTGGGGGTATAATACCTCTGTACCGGGCCCACACCGGGCACCACATGGATAACAGCGGCCAGTGGGGGTATAATACCTCTGTACCGGGCCCACACCGGGCACCACATGGATAACAGCGGCCAGTGGGGGTATAATACCTCTGTACCGGGCCCACACCGGGCACCACATGGATAACAGCGGCCAGTGGGGGTATAATACCTCTGTACCGGGCCCACACCAGGCACCACATGGATAACAGCAGCCAGTGGGGGGTATAATACCTCTGTACCGGGCCCACACCGGGCACCACATGGATAACAGCGGCCAGTGGGGGGTATAATACCTCTGTACCGGGCCCACACCGGGCACCACATGGATAACAGCAGCCAGTGGGGGGTATAATACCTCTGTACCGGGTCCACACCGGGCACCACATGGATAACAGCGGCCAGTGGGGGTATAATACCTCTGTACCGGGCCCACACCGGGCACCACATGGATAACAGCAGCCAGTGGGGGGTATAATACCTCTGTACCGGGCCCACACCAGGCACCACATGGATAACAGCGGCCAGTGTGGGTATAATACCTCTGTACCGGGCCCACACCAGGCACCACATGGATAACAGCGGCCAGTGGGGGGTATAATACCTCTGTACCGGGCCCACACCGGGCACCACATGGATAACAGCGGCCAGTGGGGGGTATAATACCTCTGTACCGGGCCCACACCAGGCACCACATGGATAACAGCAGCCAGTGGGGGGTATAATACCTCTGTACCGGGCCCACACCGGGCACCACATGGATAACAGCGGCCAGTGGGGGTATAATACCTCTGTACCGGGCCCACACCGGGCACCACATGGATAACAGCAGCCAGTGGGGGGTATAATACCTCTGTACCGGGCCCACACCAGGCACCACATGGATAACAGCGGCCAGTGTGGGTATAATACCTCTGTACCGGGCCCACACCAGGCACCACATGGATAACAGCGGCCAGTGGGGGGTATAATACCTCTGTACCGGGCCCACACCGGGCACCACATGGATAACAGCAGCCAGTGGGGGGTATAATACCTCTGTACCGGGCCCACACCGGGCACCACATGGATAACAGCGGCCAGTGGGGGTATAATACCTCTGTACCGGGCCCACACCAGGCACCACATGGATAACAGCGGCCAGTGGGGGGTATAATACCTCTGTACCGGGCCCACACCGGGCACCACATGGATAACAGCGGCCAGTGGGGGGTATAATACCTCTGTACCGGGCCCACACCGGGCACCACATGGATAACAGCGGCCAGTGTGGGTATAATACCTCTGTACCGGGCCCACACCGGGCACCACATGGATAACAGCGGCCAGTGGGGGTATAATACCTCTGTACCGGGTCCACACCGGGCACCACATGGATAACAGCGGCCAGTGGGGGGTATAATACCTCTGTACCGGGCCCACACCGGGTACCACATGGATAACAGCGGCCAGTGGGGGTATAATACCTCTGTACCGGGCCCACACCGGGCACCACATGGATAACAGCGGCCAGTGGGGGTATAATACCTCTGTACCGGGTCCACACCGGGCACCACATGGATAACAGCGGCCAGTGGGGGGTATAATACCTCTGTACCGGGTCCACACCAGGCACCACATGGATAACAGCAGCCAGTGGGGGGTATAATACCTCTGTACCGGGTCCACACCGGGCACCACATGGATAACAGCGGCCAGTGGGGGGTATAATACCTCTGTACCGGGCCCACACCGGGCACCACATGGATAACAGCGGCCAGTGGGGGGTATAATACCTCTGTACCGGGCCCACACCGGGCACCACATGGATAACAGCGGCCAGTGGGGGGTATAATACCTCTGTACCGGGTCCACACCGGGCACCACATGGATAACAGCGGCCAGTGGGGGGTATAATACCTCTGTACCGGGCCCACACCGGGCACCACATGGATAACAGCGGCCAGTGGGGGGTATAATACCTCTGTACCGGGTCCACACCGGGCACCACATGGATAACAGCGGCCAGTGGGGGTATAATACCTCTGTACCGGGCCCACACCAGGCACCACATGGATAACAGCGGCCAGTGGGGGGTATAATACCTCTGTACCGGGCCCACACCGGGCACCACATGGATAACAGCAGCCAGTGGGGGGTATAATACCTCTGTACCGGGCCCACACCGGGCACCACATGGATAACAGCGGCCAGTGGGGGTATAATACCTCTGTACCGGGCCCACACCAGGCACCACATGGATAACAGCGGCCAGTGGGGGGTATAATACCTCTGTACCGGGCCCACACCGGGCACCACATGGATAACAGCGGCCAGTGGGGGTATAATACCTCTGTACCGGGCCCACACCAGGCACCACATGGATAACAGCGGCCAGTGGGGGGTATAATACCTCTGTACCGGGCCCACACCGGGCACCACATGGATAACAGCGGCCAGTGGGGGGTATAATACCTCTGTACCGGGCCCACACCGGGCACCACATGGATAACAGCGGCCAGTGGGGGTATAATACCTCTGTACCGGGTCCACACCGGGCACCACATGGATAACAGCGGCCAGTGGGGGTATAATACCTCTGTACCGGGTCCACACCGGGCACCACATGGATAACAGCGGCCAGTGGGGGTATAATACCTCTGTACCGGGCCCACACCAGGCACCACATGGATAACAGCGGCCAGTGGGGGTATAATACCTCTGTACCGGGCCCACACCGGGTACCACATGGATAACAGCGGCCAGTGGGGGGTATAATACCTCTGTACCGGGCCCACACCGGGCACCACATGGATAACAGCGGCCAGTGTGGGTATAATACCTCTGTACCGGGCCCACACCGGGCACCACATGGATAACAGCAGCCAGTGGGGGGTATAATACCTCTGTACCGGGCCCACACCAGGCACCACATGGATAACAGCGGCCAGTGGGGGTATAATACCTCTGTACCGGGCCCACACCAGGCACCACATGGATAACAGCGGCCAGTGGGGGGTATAATACCTCTGTACCGGGCCCACACCGGGCACCACATGGATAACAGCGGCCAGTGTGGGTATAATACCTCTGTACCGGGCCCACACCGGGCACCACATGGATAACAGCGGCCAGTGGGGGGTATAATACCTCTGTACCGGGCCCACACCGGGCACCACATGGATAACAGCGGCCAGTGGGGGGTATAATACCTCTGTACCGGGCCCACACCAGGCACCACATGGATAACAGCGGCCAGTGGGGGGTATAATACCTCTGTACCGGGCCCACACCAGGCACCACATGGATAACAGCAGCCAGTGGGGGTATAATACCTCTGTACCGGGCCCACACCGGGCATCACATGGATAACAGCGGCCAGTGGGGGTATAATACCTCTGTACCGGGCCCACACCAGGCACCACATGGATAACAGCAGCCAGTGGGGGTATAATACCTCTGTACCGGGCCCACACCAGGCACCACATGGATAACAGCAGCCAGTGGGGGTATAATACCTCTGTACCGGGCCCACACCGGGCACCACATGGATAACAGCGGCCAGTGGGGGGTATAATACCTCTGTACCGGGTCCACACCGGGCACCACATGGATAACAGCGGCCAGTGGGGGTATAATACCTCTGTACCGGGCCCACACCAGGCACCACATGGATAACAGCGGCCAGTGGGGGTATAATACCTCTGTACCGGGCCCACACCGGGCACCACATGGATAACAGCGGCCAGTGGGGGGTATAATACCTCTGTACCGGGCCCACACCGGGCACCACATGGATAACAGCGGCCAGTGGGGGGTATAATACCTCTGTACCGGGCCCACACCGGGCACCACATGGATAACAGCGGCCAGTGGGGGTATAATACCTCTGTACCGGGTCCACACCAGGCACCACATGGATAACAGCAGCCAGTGGGGGTATAATACCTCTGTACCGGGCCCACACCGGGCACCACATGGATAACAGCGGCCAGTGGGGGTATAATACCTCTGTACCGGGTCCACACCGGGCACCACATGGATAACAGCGGCCAGTGGGGGTATAATACCTCTGTACCGGGCCCACACCAGGCACCACATGGATAACAGCGGCCAGTGGGGGTATAATACCTCTGTACCGGGCCCACACCGGGCACCACATGGATAACAGCGGCCAGTGGGGGGTATAATACCTCTGTACCGGGTCCACACCGGGCACCACATGGATAACAGCGGCCAGTGGGGGTATAATACCTCTGTACCGGGCCCACACCGGGCACCACATGGATAACAGCGGCCAGTGGGGGGTATAATACCTCTGTACCGGGCCCACACCGGGCACCACATGGATAACAGCGGCCAGTGGGGGTATAATACCTCTGTATCGGGCCCACACCAGGCACCACATGGATAACAGCGGCCAGTGGGGGGTATAATACCTCTGTACCGGGCCCACACCGGGCACCACATGGATAACAGCGGCCAGTGTGGGTATAATACCTCTGTACCGAGTCCACACCGGGCACCACATGGATAACAGCTGCCAGTGGGGGTATAATACCTCTGTACCGGGCCCACACCGGGCACCACATGGATAACAGCGGCCAGTGGGGGGTATAATACCTCTGTACCGGGCCCACACCGGGCACCACATGGATAACAGCGGCCAGTGTGGGGTATAATACCTCTGTACCAGGCACCACACCAGGCACCACATGGATAACAGCAGCCAGTGGGGGTATAATACCTCTGTACCAGGCACCACACCAGGCACCACATGGATAACAGCGGCCAGTGGGGGGTATAATACCTCTGTACCGGGCCCACACCAGGCACCACATGGATAACAGCAGCCAGTGGGGGTATAATACCTCTGTACCGGGCCCACACCGGGCACCACATGGATAACAGCAGCCAGTGGGGGTATAGTACCTCTGTACCGGGCCCACACCAGGCACCACATGGATAACAGCGGCCAGTGTGGGTATAATACCTCTGTACCGGGTCCACACCGGGCACCACATGGATAACAGCGGCCAGTGGGGGTATAATACCTCTGTACCGGGCCCACACCGGGCACCACATGGATAACAGCGGCCAGTGTGGGTATAATACCTCTGTACCGGGCCCACACCGGGCACCACATGGATAACAGCGGCCAGTGGGGGTATAATACCTCTGTACCGGGCCCACACCAGGCACCACATGGATAACAGCGGCCAGTGTGGGTATAATACCTCTGTACTGGGCCCACACCGGGCACCACATGGATAACAGCGGCCAGTGGGGGGTATAATACCTCTGTACCGGGCCCACACCGGGCACCACATGGATAACAGCAGCCAGTGGGGGGTATAATACCTCTGTACCAGGTCCACACCGGGCACCACATGGATAACAGCGGCCAGTGGGGGGTATAATACCTCTGTACTGGGCCCACACCAGGCACCACATGGATAACAGCAGCCAGTGGGGGGTATAATACCTCTGTACCAGGTCCACACCGGGCACCACATGGATAACAGCAGCCAGTGGGGGTATAATACCTCTGTACCGGGCCCACACCGGGCACCACATGGATAACAGCGGCCAGTGGGGGTATAATACCTCTGTACCGGGCCCACACCGGGCACCACATGGATAACAGCGGCCAGTGGGGGTATAATACCTCTGTACCGGGCCCACACCGGGCACCACATGGATAACAGCGGCCAGTGGGGGTATAATACCTCTGTACCGGGCCCACACCAGGCACCACATGGATAACAGCGGCCAGTGGGGGTATAATACCTCTGTACCGGGCCCACACCGGGCACCACATGGATAACAGCGGCCAGTGGGGGGTATAATACCTCTGTACCGGGCCCACACCGGGCACCACATGGATAACAGCAGCCAGTGGGGGTATAATACCTCTGTACCGGGTCCACACCGGGCACCACATGGATAACAGCGGCCAGTGGGGGGTATAATACCTCTGTACCGGGCCCACACCGGGCACCACATGGATAACAGCGGCCAGTGGGGGGTATAATACCTCTGTACCGGGCCCACACCGGGCACCACATGGATAACAGCGGCCAGTGTGGGTATAATACCTCTGTACCGGGCCCACACCGGGCACCACATGGATAACAGCGGCCAGTGTGGGTATAATACCTCTGTACTGGGCCCACACCGGGCACCACATGGATAACAGCAGCCAGTGGGGGGTATAATACCTCTGTACCAGGTCCACACCGGGCACCACATGGATAACAGCAGCCAGTGGGGGTATAATACCTCTGTACCGGGCCCACACCGGGCACCACATGGATAACAGCGGCCAGTGGGGGTATAATACCTCTGTACCGGGCCCACACCGGGCACCACATGGATAACAGCGGCCAGTGGGGGTATAATACCTCTGTACCGGGCCCACACCGGGCACCACATGGATAACAGCGGCCAGTGGGGGTATAATACCTCTGTACCGGGCCCACACCAGGCACCACATGGATAACAGCGGCCAGTGGGGGTATAATACCTCTGTACCGGGCCCACACCGGGCACCACATGGATAACAGCGGCCAGTGGGGGGTATAATACCTCTGTACCGGGCCCACACCGGGCACCACATGGATAACAGCAGCCAGTGGGGGTATAATACCTCTGTACCGGGTCCACACCGGGCACCACATGGATAACAGCGGCCAGTGGGGGGTATAATACCTCTGTACCGGGCCCACACCGGGCACCACATGGATAACAGCGGCCAGTGGGGGGTATAATACCTCTGTACCGGGTCCACACCAGGCACCACATGGATAACAGCGGCCAGTGGGGGTATAATACCTCTGTACCGGGCCCACACCGGGCACCACATGGATAACAGCGGCCAGTGGGGGGTATAATACCTCTGTACCAGGCCCACACCAGGCACCACATGGATAACAGCGGCCAGTGGGGGTATAATACCTCTGTACCGGGCCCACACCAGGCACCACATGGATAACAGCGGCCAGTGGGGGTATAATACCTCTGTACCGGGCCCACACCAGGCACCACATGGATAACAGCAGCCAGTGGGGGGTATAATACCTCTGTACCGGGCCCACACCGGGCACCACATGGATAACAGCGGCCAGTGGGGGGTATAATACCTCTGTACCGGGCCCACACCGGGCACCACATGGATAACAGCAGCCAGTGGGGGGTATAATACCTGTGTACCGGGCCCACACCGGGCACCACATGGATAACAGCGGCCAGTGGGGGTATAATACCTCTGTACCGGGCCCACACCGGGCACCACATGGATAACAGCGGCCAGTGGGGGTATAATACCTCTGTACCGGGCCCACACCGGGCACCACATGGATAACAGCGGCCAGTGGGGGTATAATACCTCTGTACCGGGCCCACACCAGGCACCACATGGATAACAGCGGCCAGTGGGGGTATAATACCTCTGTACCGGGTCCACACCGGGCACCACATGGATAACAGCGGCCAGTGGGGGTATAATACCTCTGTACCGGGTCCACACCGGGCACCACATGGATAACAGCGGCCAGTGGGGGGTATAATACCTCTGTACCAGGCACCACATGGATAACAGCGGCCAGTGGGGGGTATAATACCTCTGTACCGGGCCCACACCGGGCACCACATGGATAACAGCGGCCAGTGGGGGGTATAATACCTCTGTACCGGGCCCACACCGGGCACCACATGGATAACAGCGGCCAGTGGGGGGTATAATACCTCTGTACCGGGCACCACATGGATAACAGCGGCCAGTGGGGGGTATAATACCTCTGTACCGGGCCCACACCAGGCACCACATGGATAACAGCGGCCAGTGGGGGGTATAATACCTCTGTACCGGGCCCACACCGGGCACCACATGGATAACAGCGGCCAGTGGGGGGTATAATACCTCTGTACCGGGCCCACACCGGGCACCACATGGATAACAGCAGCCAGTGGGGGGTATAATACCTCTGTACCGGGCCCACACCGGGCACCACATGGATAACAGCGGCCAGTGGGGGGTATAATACCTCTGTACCGGGCCCACACCGGGCACCACATGGATAACAGCGGCCAGTGGGGGTATAATACCTCTGTACCGGGCCCACACCGGGCACCACATGGATAACAGCAGCCAGTGGGGGGTATAATACCTCTGTACCGGGCCCACACCGGGCACCACATGGATAACAGCGGCCAGTGGGGGTATAATACCTCTGTACCGGGCCCACACCGGGCACCACATGGATAACAGCGGCCAGTGGGGGGTATAATACCTCTGTACCGGGCCCACACCGGGCACCAAATGGATAACAGCGGCCAGTGGGGGTATAATACCTCTGTACCGGGCCCACACCAGGCACCACATGGATAACAGCGGCCAGTGGGGGTATAATACCTCTGTACCGGGTCCACACCGGGCACCACATGGATAACAGCGGCCAGTGGGGGTATAATACCTCTGTACCGGGTCCACACCGGGCACCACATGGATAACAGCGGCCAGTGGGGGGTATAATACCTCTGTACCAGGCACCACATGGATAACAGCGGCCAGTGGGGGGTATAATACCTCTGTACCGGGCCCACACCGGGCACCACATGGATAACAGCGGCCAGTGGGGGGTATAATACCTCTGTACCGGGCCCACACCGGGCACCACATGGATAACAGCGGCCAGTGGGGGTATAATACCTCTGTACCGGGCCCACACCGGGCACCACATGGATAACAGCGGCCAGTGGGGGGTATAATACCTCTGTACCGGGCACCACATGGATAACAGCGGCCAGTGGGGGGTATAATACCTCTGTACCGGGCACCACATGGATAACAGCGGCCAGTGGGGGGTATAATACCTCTGTACCGGGTCCACACCGGGCACCACATGGATAACAGCGGCCAGTGGGGGGTATAATACCTCTGTACCGGGCCCACACCAGGCACCACATGGATAACAGCGGCCAGTGGGGGTATAATACCTCTGTACCGGGCCCACACCAGGCACCACATGGATAACAGCAGCCAGTGGGGGTATAATACCTCTGTACCGGGTCCACACCAGGCACCACATGGATAACAGCAGCCAGTGGGGGTATAATACCTCTGTACCAGGCACCACACCGGGCACCACATGGATAACAGCGGCCAGTGGGGGTATAATACCTCTGTACCGGGCCCACACCGGGCACCACATGGATAACAGCAGCCAGTGGGGGGTATAATACCTCTGTACCGGGCCCACACCGGGCACCACATGGATAACAGCGGCCAGTGGGGGTATAATACCTCTGTACCGGGCCCACACCGGGCTAAATACTGAGAAGAATACAAATGTGTATAATATATATATATATATATTACACAGATACATACTATACACATATACAAACATACAGGCTATACACAGTGTATATATACTATATAGTGTATGTGTACAGTATGTAAACATACAAATATATACACTGCACACACTATACACATATATACATACACACTGTACACATACACACTGTACACATACACACTGTACACACATATATACATACACACTGTACACATACACACTGTACACATACATACACACTGTACACATACACACTGTACACATACACACTGTACACATACACACTGTACACATACATACACACTGTACACACATATATACATACACACTGTACACATACACACTGTACACATACATACACACTGTACACATACATACACACTGTACACATACACACTGTACACATACACACTGTACACATACATACACACTGTACACACACACTGTACACATACACACTGTACACATACACACTGTACACATACATACACACTGTACACATACACACTGTACACATACACACTGTACACATACATACACACTGTACACATACATACACACTGTACACATACACTGTACACATACATACACACTGAACACATACATACACACTGTACACATACACTGTACACATACACACTGTACACATGCATACACACTGTACACATGCATACACACTGTACACATACACACTGTACACATACATACACACTGTACACATACACACTGTACACACACACTGTACACATACATACACACTGTACACATACATACACACTGTACACATACACTGTACACATACATACACACTGTACACACATATATACATACACACTGTACACATACACACTGTACACATACATACACTGTACACATACACACTGTACACATACACACTGTACACATACATACACACTGTACACATACACACTGTACACACACACTGTACACATACATACACACTGTACACATACACTGTACATATACATACACACTGTACACATACATACACACTGTACACATACACACTGTACACATACACACTGTACACATGCATACACACTGTACACATACACACTGTACACATACATACACACTGTACACATACACACTGTACACACACACTGTACACATACATACACACTGTACACATACATACACACTGTACACATACACTGTACACATACATACACACTGTACACATACATACACACTGTACACATACACACTGTACACATACACACTGTACACATACACACTGTACACATGCATACACACTGTACACATGCATACACACTGTACACACTGTACACATACATACACACTGTACACATACATACACACTGTACACATACACACTGTACACATACATACACACTGTACACATACACACTGTACACATACATACACACTGTACACATACACACTGTACACATACATATACACTGTACACATACATATACACTGTACACATACATATACACTGTACACATATATACATACACACTGTACACATATATACATACACACTGTACACATATACATACACACTGTACACATATATACATACACACTGTACACATATATACATACACACTGTACACAAACTAAACACATACATACACACAGAAAAACACTATACACATTCACAAAAAAATACACACTGTATGCATACACAGAAACAATATACACATACATACAAATACACACTATAATCACACACTAACATATATACACTATACACAACATACAGTACACACACACTGTACACATATATACACATACACAATATACACACACAATAAAAACACAATACACTGACAAAAAAACACATTACACACTGTACACTGACACACCATAGGGTACACATACATAAACAAAACTATGCACATACACTGTACACATGGACACCATAGTGTACTCATACTGTACACACAAAAACACACTATACATATTAATTCACAAAAAAAACTACACTACACACTCAAACCCCCCCGCACACACTATACACACTGTAAACACAAATATACACACACTGTATACAAGTGCTGATCAAACCCATTCGCAGTGCGGTGGATCAGAGTGCAGGGCAGTAGTCTGTGGCTGTCAGATATGAGCCCTGTGACCTTCCCGTCACCTGTCCATACTGCCTCTTCCGGTTAGTAGACCTGATGCGGTGACAGTGTTGCGGTGTGACGCATGTATGAGGTCACATCCGGCCGGACGACTTATCAGAGGAGACGTGTTGCGGATGCCGGGAGGTTGGAGGTTTACAGGGCTCTGGTGTGACGAGCATGGAGGTCCAGAGAATCTTTTTGCCATATTATAACATTTGCACTCGGGTGGGCTTGGATTATTTTTGGACCCCCTGCTATTCCTTCAACTAAAAACCATCATCTTCAGTCCAAGTGTAATAGCGCCACCCCTGCCCGCAGGTTGTGTGCGGTACTGCAGATCTGGATCTGTTAATGGAGGGGCACTGTAATATTAGACACAAATCATGGACTTTGGGGGAAACGGACATATACCCCCCCACTCTGCTCTACCCCTTTACTTGTAGGGTCCCTAGAAAGGCACTTGAGAGGTTAATGCGACAGGTTCTGTTGGCGTCTCGGAGAAAAGGAAGAGGGGGGGATAAAAAGCCCCCAACACCTGCCAATGGTGATATTAATGCAGGGGAGAGGAAATAAAACAGGCGCTACATGTATTATGAGCCGGAGATATTAATCTGCCTTCCGCAGATTGAAAAATGCAAATTGCCGCCATCCACAGGTGCGCCGCGGCACGATTTACAGTTGTGCCTCACTGTGAAAATAACCCGTGTCACATTTAATAGCGGCACATAAAATGTAAACTGCAACAAAATGAATATTCTAGCGGCATAACGAGTGTTGGTATTCTGTATGCTAACAACCATTTACAGTGCCCGCGCCATTGTGCTGCGCGAGGAAATTGATTTTTGTTGGAGATGTACACAGCACTTTGGATGGCGGGCTTGTTTAGTGGATGTGACGGTTTAGGAGAGGCCACTTACAAAGGATAAACCTGAAGTCTGGACGCGGAGCGTCCCCGGATAATGTCTGCATCTGGAGACGTCTGCCAAGACCACCCATCGCCGCTGTTAGGAACGAGTCCTCTCGACTGGCAGATACCTGGTACAAACTGTACCCGGGAAGAGACGGCATCTGGCAGAGACACAATACACTTCAAATTCTATGTATATTCATGTCCCTGACTCTAGGAGGGACTGCGAGGTCGCCTGAGGCATCTGCTCCAGGTTCTGGCCTTCTTTGTCCAACTCCACCGGCATCCTCCATCAACTAAAGATGAATGTGCGTTCAAGTGGAAAGGACGGGGTGGTAATGGCTACCTGAAATATCTTGGCTGTCAGAAGACACCAATTCAGTCTTGAAACACCACCTGCTCTAGGTTCTGGCCTTCTCTGTCCAACTCCACCGGCATCCTCCATCAACCGAAGTTGAATGTGCCTTCTAGAGGAAAGGACGGGGTGGTAATGGCTACCTGAAATATCTTTTAGCTGCCTGAAGACCCCAATTTGGTCTTGAAACACCATCTGCTCTAGGTTCTGGCCTCCTTTGTCCAACTCCACCGGCATCCTCCATCAACTGAAGATGAATGTGCCTTCTAGTGGAAAGGACGAGGTCGTGATGGCCAACTTCTTTGTCCAACTCCACCGGCATCCTCCATCAACCAATGATCAACATGCATTGTAGTAGAAAAAACGGGGTAGGGATGGCAAACTGAAGTATTTTTTGGCTGTTGAAGAGACCACTTCAATCTTGAAATGCCGTCTGCTCTAGGTTCTAGCCTCCTTTGTCCAACTCCAACAGAAGTCTCGATCAACCAAACATGAATGTGCATTGTAGTGGAAAGGGCGGTAATGGCAACCTGAAATATCTTTTGGCTTGCTGAAGAGACCAATTCGGTCTTGAAACATCATCTGCTCTAGGTTCTAACCTCCTTTGTCTAACTCCACCGGCATCCTCCATCAACCCAAGGTGAATGTGCGTTCCAGTGGAAAGAACCGGGTGGTATTGACTAACTGAAATATCTTTTTGTTGTCTGAAGAGACCAATTCAGTCTTGAAAATCCATCCGCTCTAGGTTCTAGCCTCCATTGGCATCCTCCATCAACCAAAGATGAACGTGCCTTCTAGTGGAGAGGACAAGTTGGTAATGGCTAACTGAAATATCTTTTGGCTCTCTGAAGACACCAATTCAGTCCAGAAACACCATCTGCTCTAGGTTCTAGCCTCCTTTGTCCAACTCCACCAGCATCCTCCACCAGCCTAAGATAAATGAGTGTTGTAATGGAAAGGACGGGGTTGGTGATGGCAAACTGAAATATTTTTTGGCTGCCTGAAGAGCCCATTTCGGTCTTGAAACGCCATCTGCTCTAGGTTCTGGTCTCCTTTCTCCAACTCCACCAGCATCCTCCAGCAACCCAAGATAAATGTGTGTTCTAATGGAAAGGACGGGGTGGTGATGGCTTACTGAAATTGCTTTTGGCTGCCTAAAAACACCAATTTGGTTTTGAAACGCATGACCACTCAATTATTAAAAACTTCCACCATTTATGCAAGTTGGACTACAAGCCCATGCCATGGACAGTAAGCGCCCAAACATTTTCTAGTAATGAAATCTGGGTGGTCATAGACAAGAATTTGGGTCACTGGGAGACTTGCTCTACTTGGTTGTTTTGTACGAAGTCTCGAATGACTTGAGGTGGCCTTATGTATCAAAATAGGGTCATGATCCAACCAAAATTCCAAAATGGGATGGTTGGCTGTCAAGAGGCATCTACTGGAAGAAAATGGAGGGCTTGTATGTGATCTGTGAAGTGGGAAATCGATCCATGAGTACGCTCTTGTGTCTGATCTCCACAGATGGCTTGAGGGATCAGTAATTTAGAGAAGATCTGTCTAAAGAAATGAGAGTATCTTTCAGAACCGATCCTTCTGATACAGAGTCTCAGTAACGCAGATTTCAAAAGAGATCACACCACAATTTTTGGGCCAATCACTGGTCTCCTAACCCAGACTTAACTGCCTCATAGACCTATATGAAGAAGTAGAGTTGAATTGAGGAGACTCGCGGGCCAGTCTGGACATCACGTGTTCGACGTGTAAAACCCGCCTTATGATAATTATTTACCAGTAGATCTGTCATTAGATTTCACCCTACAAACATCACACATTATGAAATAGCCCTGACAAGGCTGTTGTACTCATTTTGAAAATCCATGACAGAATGACTGTGGAATCCCGATATTAAGAGGATCATTTTAGGAGTCCAGCTAGATCGGAAATCATATATTGCTTCCATATTATACTGCCATTCTGTTATGGATCGGTGGAGTTCAGTCTTCTGGGGGAAGCAGACGGTGTTGTCCCATCAGAATCGATCGAGGGCCACGTTCTGGAGCTCAATATAGGTGAATACTTTAAATTCCAGGAATAACCCTTTAGGTCTATGGTCACCTTATCAAATTAAAACTTCTAAATAAATTTTAGAAAAAGATATCAATAGTTCCATAGAGAATATGGTCAAAAATGGTTGTTTTTAAGACATGGTGTCACCAGATTAGGAAGCTGCCAGTTGGCCATAAAAAGCCATCAATCAAATGATATGTTATTGAAAGCTTCAGGTTGCACCGTAGGTAGGGTTGTCTTTGTAGAAATTTAGGAGGACTATAAATCTCCTATCATAGTTGTCACCCTCCAGCCCCCTCCGAAGTCCCAACCAAAACCTCCTATCATATAGTTGTCATCCTCCAGCCTCCTCCGAAGTCCCAACCAAAACCTCCTATCATATAGTTGTCATCCTCCAGCCTCCTCCGAAGTACTAAACGAGACCTCCTATGATATAGTTGTCTCCCTTCAGCCACCTCAGAAGTCCCAACCAAGACCATCTATGATATAGTTGTCACCCTCCAGCCCCCTCTGAAGTCCCAACCAAGATCTCCTATCATATAGTTGTCACCCTCCTACAAAGTTCAAACCAAGACCTCCTATCATAGTAGTCACCTTCCAGCCCCCTCCAAAGTCCCAAACACAACCCCTACTATGATATAGTTGTCACCCTCCAGGCCCCTCAGACATCCCAACCAAGACCTCCTATCATATAGTTGTCACCCTCCGAAGTCCCAACCAAGACCTCCTATCATATAGTTGTCACCCTCCGAAGTCCCAGCCAAGACCTCCTATGATATAGTGGTCACCCTCCGAAGTCCTAACCAAACTCCATAAACCTTTCTATCCATGTTTTGCCTGCAAATTAAAACTGTTTTGAACCCAATAGTCTAATACAAACACAAATATACGAGAAAAAAGCCCAAAACACAGAAGACCGGCAGTGAGAACGGTCATTTCCATTCCATTCAACATTGAGATGATTCGGTCTACGACCTCTGGAGAATACGTGAGCAACCGAAGAGCGTTACCTGCAACTAGTTCCAACTTTTCTCCGGGGTCTCCCTCCGAGTAGAGCTTGGGGTGGCATCGGTACCCAATCTGACTTATCAGGCTGGCAGGGAGTGCCACCAAGTCTCGGCGGATTAGGACGCAGGAACGATTCTCCATCGAGGTCTGGATCTGTTCCGCTTTCTCCTGTCCCACTGATTGGAAAAGAAGAAGTGCTGATAAGGAAAATATCAAAGTCATAGGATGCAATATTCATCAGGAGATTAAATTTATGACAACAATAATTATAGTAATTTAGTATCATCATATGTTAGCCAATTTGGGCACTAGGACAGTGCCGGACCGACCAGAGGGCATTACATCAAATAGTCACAGCGAGCCGACTACAAGGGAGAAGATCAAGCTATCAAGACCATCATTTTTTGCAAAATAGGGTCCGGCAGCCCCGTGTTTTTCAGCCTGTGTGCGGCATGGAGTGTGCCATAGTTTAAGAGGTCTTCTCCTGTAATGGCCACTCTTGGTCCAAGTCCAAAACATTACTGATTCACATTGAACACAGCCTACGTAAGGTGCCAACCAGTAGAACAGTGGACTAGTCACCAACATGAACAAATGCAACACATTCAAATCCTAAAATACTCTGTGCTCCTGGAATCCTGCTCCTTCAACTAGTTACCTATAATGCCCACCTCCACTCTTTACAACAAAATATCTTGCAGCTCTGTCCACACAAAATGTGTTAAATCAGTCATTGTCACCCTCAAGATCAACACATTCATCTCCTGCTGTTAGAATGAAGGTCTAAAAGGGACGAGAACAAAAAACGCCATCAGAAAATGATGGCGCATGTTATGGAAATCTAATTGTTTTTCATTGGGCATGGTGTGAGATTATAATCTCAGATAATCTAGCCATATGTCATCTCCTGCTGTTGGAATGAAGGTCTAATAGGTATGAGAACAAAAAAAGCCATCAGAAAATAATGGCCCATGTCATGCAAATCACTTTTTTCTCAGATAATCTAACCATATGTGTGAGTAGTTGAGATGCGGAGGAGAGTGTACAGCATGATCCTTAAGATTATTACAACCCAAATATGACAGGACTCCTTTTGTATATATATATATATATATATATATATATATATATATATATATATATATATATATATATATATATACATAATTTATTTATTTATTTATTACACACATATAATGGGTAATCCGGCTAAGTGAAGAAGAATGAAATTGCCTAAAATAGACTATCATTTTCTATTTTCTTTAAGGGTATTTTTTTGTTCTCCTTCCTTTTAGACCTTCATTCTAGCAGCAAGTGATACATACCTATATGCGTGGATGCGATCCAGGCACTATCCTTACATTAATGAAGCCCACGTGTACCATCGCTCTAGCAGTCTTGTCCTGTAATGTTTACTGACCACAATAATCGGCCCACAATACTTCTAGAACCATGGCACACTTGGATTGCATTAGTCTAAAAGCCTCTTTGAAAATCGGGACTGCAACCCGAGCCCGACAGCCTCCTTGAAATATATGAAGCGGAGATGTCCAGTCTATACATTGCGCTCCGTGCTCGAACCAATTCACATGGAGGTCTGAATGAGCCTGAAGAATAGTGCCGTGTTCTCGCTCATCCACTAATATATAGGGCTAGTCAGGCTTAGTGAAGGAAAATGAGATTGCCTAACATGGACTATCATTTCTTTTGTCCTCCTACCTCATAGACCTTTATTCCAGCAGCAGCAGATGAGTGTGTTGATCTTGTGAAAGGCAGTGACTTTCCCACTTGTGTAGTGTGATTCCTGTGAAGAGTACCCATTACAGGACATAAGTGGGCAAGCCACAAGATCAACACACTCATCTCCTGCTGTTGAAATGAAGGTCTAAAAGGGACGAGAACAAAAAACTATGAGAAAATGATAGTCAATGTTACGGCATTCTCCTCCTTCACTGGGTATCGTGTGAGATTGTATTATAAACCATATTTGTGATTCATTCTGGTCTCAGAAAAGGACGTAGAAGACATCTGTGGTCCAAGTTCTTTTTGGCCCCAATTCATACCCACTCACTAGGCTTTGCTCCAGGGGGGAACGTATGATTCTACTAGGTGGTATTTAGGAGAAAGGCGCCAAGTTTTTCCTCCACAGGCCCCATAGCAACAGTGTGGCCCATTCCCATGGCAAATGCCCCTAAGAACCAAGATACTTGAAGGTAATAGCCAAGAACTCTGGCTTCTTCTCAGTCCAGAAAGCTAGTCGACAATAAGACTTGAAATAAGAGTTATATCAGCGGGTCACCGGCCATGAGGAAATTATTACAGGTCACATGAATTTATACATGTGCAATAAGGCAAAGAATAGGGAAGAACGGGGTGTAAACAGCCCCCGGGGTCACTGTGCCGAGAACATGCTGAGGGCATCATTCATCTCAATAAAGACCATGAAAGGAACACGCCAGTAGCCAGGCAGTGCACACGACGAGCGGAATACTAACACCGCCACTAACAATGACGCTTTCTTCTGCAAACCTTACATAAAAGACACAATTCATGCATCCCTCGGGCACTCTGATTGTTTATTCAGCATAATCTGTAGAGCGTAAGCTCCTCAGCTTTGGTTATGTGGTATATACACTATACGAAATCGATCTTCAGTGGCTGAGGGGTAAGAAAAAGGTTTTACAGAGAAAGATTCCCTCAAGCAGCTCTTTCATTACTAGTAATGTATTCCCAGCTTTACAGTAATCTGACCACTGGGTGGCGCTCAATGCATTTTAAAATTTTCTTTTTATCACTTTCCATAAATATGCATTTTCTTAATTTTGTGTAAAAGCCGCTGTTCTCCTGAATCCGGCGCCGTTTTTCTTTTCTTCCTGCGCCTCTCCGTTCCTGAGATATGACCCCATCTTCCCTGTATAAAAATGTAACCTTTTATAGGAACTGGGCGTGTCCTCAAAGTGTTCATGACCACGCCCATTGAGTTCGAAAGATGAGATTTACATACAGGGAAAAAGGGGCAGTTTCTCAGGATTGGAGAGGCGCAGAAAAAAAAGTAAAACAGCGCCGGATTCAGGAAAACGGCGGCATTTATACCAGGTGAAACAAATAAATATTTATGGGAAGTGAAAACACCCCTTTAAATCTTTAAAGGGATTTTCTATTAACTATAAGGTCTAAAATTACAGTTATTTCAAGATATACTCTATTTGTAAGCAATCCTAGCTTCCACTATAGTTACATCCCTGCACCCAACCCTTTTACTAATGCTTACCCCCTACTTATAGGAGATATCTGAATGGGTTCAAGCGGAGACCAACCAGCACTAGGTCCCTTTAAGAGGGACACAAAATGCTTTTTAGTATATACGCTAGGTCCACTGTAATACCAGGCAGCTGTCCTTGAGACCTGGTATTTATGGGCAAAGGCAACTCTGCCAATGTTTGCAGATATTATACACACATAAACCATCCCAAAGTAAGCACGGGTGATGGTAACGATTGAGGGGGCCGTGGTGTAAGAGTCTATGAGATGCGATGTTGTACAAAGTGCCAGGGTCTACATCAACAAGCATCCATTACATCGGAGAGGGCTGTCACACACGAGACACTACAAAGGGAATCTATTCCTGGACACCGTTGTATCCTCAGCAGACCAGACCATAAATGATGGAGCCCAAGAGGTGGAGTTGCCCATGACATGGCTAAAACGCGGGTTTTGTCTCAATTATTTGCATTCAAAGAACCTTTTAATCAAAGTTTTTGTATTGAATTTAAAGGGGTTGTCCCATAAAAAAACACTTATTACATATACACCAAAAAGATGATAAAAGGTATGCCTGCTTCAGTCACACAGGGGATCTTTGACTTTCTGTTCTTCATATTGTGGGGAGTCTAAGCAGTTGTATCCCCAGCAATCACCTTTAAAGAGATAGAGAGTAAGAGAGAGAATCTAGAGAGAGTGAGCCCGAGAGACAGAGACAGAGCCCGAGAGACCGAGAATGAGCCCGAGAGACTGAGAATGAGCCCGAGAGACAGAGACAGAGCCCGAGAGACAGAGACAGAGCCCGAGAGACAGAGACAGAGCCCGAGAGACAGAGAGTGAGCCCGAGAGACAGAGACAGAGCCCGAGAGACTGAGAATGAGCCCGAGAGACAGAGACAGAGCCCGAGAGACCGAGAATGAGCCCGAGTGAGAGAAACAGAGCCCGAGAAACAGAGTGAGCCCGAGCGAGACAGAGAATGAGCCCAAGAGACAGAGACAGAGAGTGAGCCCGAGAGACCGAGAATGAGCCCGAGAGACAGAGCCCGAGAGACAGAGAGTGAGCCCGAGAGACAGAGACAGAGCCCGAGAGACTGAGAATGAGCCCGAGAGACAGAGACAGAGCCCGAGAGACCGAGAATGAGCCCGAGTGAGAGAAACAGAGCCCGAGAAACAGAGTGAGCCCGAGCGAGACAGAGAATGAGCCCAAGAGACAGAGACAGAGAGTGAGCCCGAGAGACCGAGAATGAGCCCGAGAGACAGAGCCCGAGAGACAGAGAGTGAGCCCGAGAGACAGAGACAGAGCCCGAGAGACAGAGCCCGAGAGACCGAGAATGAGCCCGAGAGACAGAGACAGAGAGTGAGCCCGAGAGACAGAGACAGAGAGTGAGCCCGAGAGACAGAGAATGAGCCCGAGAGACAGAGACAGAGAGTGAGCCCGAGAGACAGAGAATGAGCCCAAGAGACAGAGAGTGAGCCCGAGAGACAGAGACAGAGAGTGAGCCCAAGAGACAGAGCCCGAGAGACAGAGACAGAGCCCGAGAGACCGAGAATGAGCCCGAGAGACAGAGACAGAGAGTGAGCCCGAGAGACAGAGAATGAGCCCAAGAGACAGAGAGTGAGCCCGAGAGACAGAGACAGAGAGTGAGCCCGAGAGACAGAGCCCGAGAGACAGAGACAGAGACAGAGCCCGAGAGACAGAGAATGAGCCCGAGAGACAGAGACAGAGAGTGAGCCCGAGAGACAGAGCCCGAGAGAAAGAGACAGAGCCCGAGAGACCGAGAATGAGCCCGAGAGACAGAGACAGAGAGTGAGCCCGAGAGACAGAGAATGAGCCCAAGAGACAGAGCCCGAGAGACAGAGACAGAATGAGCCCGAGAGACAGAGACAAAGCCTGAGAGACAGAGACAGAGCCCGAGAGACCGAGAATGAGCCCGAGAGACAGAGACAGAGAATGAGCCCGAGAGACAGAGACAGAGCCCGAGAGACAGAGCCCGAGAGACAGAGCCCGAGAGACAGAGACAGAATGAGCCCGAGAGACAGAGATAAAGCCCGAGAGACAGAGACGGAGAGTGAGCCCGAGAGACCGAGAATGAGCCCGAGAGACCGAGAATGAGCCCGAGAGACAGAGACAGAGCCCGAGAGACAGAGACAGAGCCCGAGAGACCGAGACAGAGCCCGAGAGACAGAGACAGAGAATGAGCCCGAAAGACAGAGACAGAGCCCGAGAGACAGAGACAGAGCCCGAGAGACAGAGACAGAATGAGCCCGAGAGACAGAGACAAAGCCCGAGAGACCGAGAATGAGCCCGAGAGACAGAGACAGAGAATGAGCCCAAGAGACAGAGACAGAGCCCGAGAGACCGAGAATGAGCCCGAGAGAGAGAATGAGCCCGAGAGAGAGAATGAGCCCGAGAGATAGAGAATGAGCCCCAGAGACAGAGAGTGAGCCCGAGAGACAGAGAGTGAGCCCGAGAGACAGAGAATGACCCCGAGAGACAGAGAATGAGCCCGAGAGACAGAGAATGACCCCGAGAGACAGAGAATGAGCCCGAGAGACAGAGAATGAGCCCGAGAGACAGAGAATGAGCCCGACTAAAGGACAGCGAGCCCAAACGGGCGAGAGGAAGCGGGCCACACCGGGCGAGATGAAGCGGGCCACACCGGGCGAGAGGAAGCGGGCCGCACCGGGCGAGAGGAAACGGGCTGCACCGGGCGAGAGGAAGCGGGCCACACCGGGCGAGAGGAAGCGGGCCACACCGGGCGAGAGGAAGCGGGCCACATCGGGCGAGAGGAAGCGGGCCACACCGGGCGAGAGGAAGCGGGCCACACCGGGCGAGAGGAAGCGGGCCACACCGGGCGAGAGGAAGCGGGCCACACCGGGCGAGAGGAAGCGGGCCACACCGGGCGAGAGGAAGCGGGCCACACCGGGCGAGAGGAAGCGGGCCACATCGGGCGAGAGGAAGCGGGCCACACCGGGCGAGAGGAAGCGGGCCACACCGGGCGAGAGGAAGCGGGCCACACCGGGCGAGAGGAAGAGAGCCAGAACGGGCAAAAGCAAGAGAGCCAGAACGGGCAAGCGAGCCAGAACAGTGTAGAGCAAGCAAGCCAGAGCGAGCAAGAGCATGCAAGCCAGTGAGAACAAGCGAGCGAACCACAGTACTGATAATTAGGTGCAGTGCAGCCTCTGTACTTGTAGATGGAGCTGTACACAGGGTAACAGGGCGGCAATCTACAGGCATTGGGACTATTTTCTCCCTGTTTACAGAGAGCTAATTTGCATACATTTTCCCATAACGCATTGCCAGTAAGACTCATTACATCATCTGGATCTCCACAACCAGAACCCAGAAGACGTTAAAACATGAGGATCGGATCTTTATCTACAGCACGGCACCTGAGATTTGTTGCACCCCCTCCCCTCCCAGAGCATTGAAGGGGACGCTTCAAATTTAGCCCCTTGCTGCAAAGCATCACGGTCTGGCGCCGTTCATCACAAAGGTCCAAATCCCCATTGCCGATTTATGCGGAGGGTCAAAGAGGGAGCAGATGTGGCAGTCATATATATGGGCAGCCGGAGGGGAACGGAGGGACGTGACCTAGGGCCGGTGGGAGAGCGGAAGGGGGGGGGGGCAAATCTGTTGTGAAATCTATACGGACCCAGTATTATTTAGCAGTGTATTAATTGGGGACTGAATTGTAATATATGCCATCTGGCTGGCAGTATTATACAGCTCTTTAGGGAAGTATGGTAACGGCTGTTTTATCTTGGCACTATGTGGCGGTATTATGTGAGCTGAAATTTTGAGCAAACTAATAGCAAACAGGGGCCGATTGGGATATTTTAATTAAACAAATATTGACTAAAGGAACTTATTCTAGAGCGAGCACCATACAAAGATTTTGTTACGGGGTCTTGGGGGAATTTTTTTTTTGGGGGGGGGGGTCACCAGAGATCTTCCATCAGATGGAAGAAGTGGAAGGCGCGGTCCGGACGGCACAGGAGGAGTTAATCTCGGCGGCACATGAGGGATTACAGAACAGGTTACATGATGTTCTCCTAAATGGCAGCTCCTCCCCGCGTTTCTCATCCCTATAAATTCCAAGGAGCAGAACTTCTTAGGACCGTCTCGTAACCGGCCTTATCTGTCCTTTTTTAGACCTCGCTTCTTGTCACAACTTTCATGGTTTATAAATACTCGTATTTCAGCAGCACTTCACATCTTGTGGAAAAGTCAAGCCATCTGCCAGGCTGCATGAGCAATTACACATCATCTCTGGAGTTTACCCGTTGTCAGCCAGAGACGACCACGAAGCGCGTGGGGTTATGTCAGGATACACCGGTGGCTACCGCAACCCCTGCTCCCCCCGTACCTGCACATGGATGACGTGCCAGGTATATTATGGACATATACATCACACACTATATACTGACATTTCCATACACTATCTACAAAGACACTTCTGCAGGTTTTTCCTCACTCCCTATACAGACACATCTGCAGGTTTTTCCCTCCACTCTCTATGAGAACACATCTGCAGGTTTTCCCTCCGCTCTCTATATAGACACATCTGCAGGTTTTTCCCTCCGCTCTCTATACAGACACATCTGCAGGTTTTTCCCTCTGCTCTCTATACAGACATATCTGTAGGTTTTTCCCTCCGCTCTCTATACAGACATATCTGCAGGTTTTTCCCTCTGCTCTCTATACAGACATATCTGCAGGCTTTTCCCTCCGCTCTCTATACAGACATATCTGCAGGTTTTTCCCTCTGCTCTCTATACGGACACATCTACAGGTTTTTCCCTCCGCTCTCTATGAGAACACATCTGCAGGTTTTTCCCTCCACTCTCTATACAGACATCTGCAGGTTTTTCCCATCGCTCTCTATACAGACACATATGTAGGTTTTTTCCCTTTGCTCGCTAGGAGAACACATCTGCAGGTTTTCCCTCCGCTCTCTATACAGACATCTACAGGTTTTTCCCTCTGCTCTCTATACAGACACATCTGTAGGTTTTTCCCTCCGCTCTCTATACAGACACATCTGTAGGTTTTTCCCTCCGCTCTCTATACAGACACATCTGTAGGTTTTTCCCTCCGCTCTCTATACAGACACATCTGCAGGTTTTTCCCTCCGTTCTCTATACAGACACACCTGCAGGTTTTTCCCTCTGCTCTCTATACAGACACATCTGCAGGTTTTTCCCTCCACTCTCTATACAGACGCATCTGCAGGTGTTCCCCTCTGCTGTCTATACAGACACATCTGCAGGTTTTTACCTCCCTCTCTATACAGACACATCTGCAGGTTTTTCCCATCGCTCTCTATACAGACGCATCTGCAGGTGTTCCCCTCTGCTGTCTATACAGACACATCTGCAGGTTTTTCCCTCCGCTCTCTATGAGAACACATCTGCAGGTTTTTCCCTCCACTCTCTATACAGACATCTGCAGGTTTTTCCCATCGCTCTCTATACAGACACATATGTAGGTTTTTTCCCTTTGCTCGCTAGGAGAACACATCTGCAGGTTTTTCCCTCCGCTCTCTATACAGACACATCTGCAGGTTTTTCCCTCCACTCTCTATACAGACATCTGCAGGTTTTTCCCATCGCTCTCTATACAGACACATATGTAGGTTTTTTCCCTTTGCTCGCTAGGAGAACACATCTGCAGGTTTTCCCTCCGCTCTCTATACAGACATCTACAGGTTTTTCCCTCTGCTCTCTATACAGACACATCTGTAGGTTTTTCCCTCCGCTCTCTATACAGACACATCTGTAGGTTTTTCCCTCCGCTCTCTATACAGACACATCTGTAGGTTTTTCCCTCCGCTCTCTATACAGACACATCTGCAGGTTTTTCCCTCCGTTCTCTATACAGACACACCTGCAGGTTTTTCCCTCTGCTCTCTATACAGACACATCTGCAGGTTTTTCCCTCCACTCTCTATACAGACGCATCTGCAGGTGTTCCCCTCTGCTGTCTATACAGACACATCTGCAGGTTTTTACCTCCCTCTCTATACAGACACATCTGCAGGTTTTTCCCATCGCTCTCTATACAGACGCATCTGCAGGTGTTCCCCTCTGCTGTCTATACAGACACATCTGCAGGTTTTTCCCTCCGCTCTCTATGAGAACACATCTGCAGGTTTTTCCCTCCACTCTCTATACAGACATCTGCAGGTTTTTCCCATCGCTCTCTATACAGACACATATGTAGGTTTTTTCCCTTTGCTCGCTAGGAGAACACATCTGCAGGTTTTTCCCTCCGCTCTCTATACAGACACATCTGCAGGTTTTTCCCTCCACTCTCTATACAGACACATCTGCAGGTTTTCACCTGCACTCTCAATACAGACACATCTGTAGGTTTTTCCCTCCGCTCTCTATACAGACACATCTGTAGGTTTTTCCCTCCGCTCTCTATACAGACACATCTGTAGGTTTTTCCCTCCGCTCTCTATACAGACACATCTGTAGGTTTTTCCCTCCGCTCTCTATACAGACACATCTGCAGGTTTTTCCCTCCGCTCTCTATACAGACACATCTGCAGGTTTTTCCCCTCCGCTCTCTATACAGACACATCTGCAGGTTTTTCCCTCCGCTCTCTATACAGACACATCTGCAGGTTTTTCCCCTCCGCTCTCTATACAGACACATCTGTAGGTTTTTCCCTCTGCTCTCTATATAGACACACCTGTGTATGTATTGTAATGCACACCTGAAACACACGGCTTCTTTGTGGGAAACTCAAAAGAAATCAACCAAGGTCTCAGGAAGAGAATTTTGGACTTGCACAAGTCTGGTTTATCCTTGGGTGCAATTTCCAGATTCCTGAAGGTGCCTCGTTCATCTGTACAAACAATGATACACAAGTACACACAAGATGTGAATGTCCAGCCATCATACCGCTCAGGAAGGAGACGGGTTCTGTGCACCAGAGATGGACGTGTTTGGTCAGACATGTGCAGATGCACCCAAGAACAGAAGCAAAAGACCTTGTGAAGAAGCTGGCGGAAGCTGGTAAGATTGTGTCATTCTGTACAGTGACACGAGTACTGTATCAGCATGGGCTGAAAGGTCACTCTGCCAGGAAGAAGCCATTACTCCAAAAGAAACTTAAAAAAGCCAGATTAATGTTTGCAAATGGTCACAGGAACAAAGACCTTAATTTTTGGAGACGTCCTGTGGTCTGATGAAACTAAAACTGAACTGTTTGGCCATAATGGCCATCGTTACATACAAAGGAAGAAGCTTTGGAGCCTAAGAACACCATCCTAACTGTGAAACATGATGGTGGCAACATCATGTTGTGTTGTTTTGCTGCAGAAGGGACTGGTGCACGTCACAATATAGATGGCATCATGAGGAAAGAAGATTATGTGGCCATACTGAAAACATCTCAAGACATCAGCCAGGAACGTAAAGCTTGGGCGGAAATGGGTCTTCCAAATGGACAATGACCCGAAGCTACTGCCAAACTGGTTATAAAGTGGCTTAAGGAGAACAAAGTCCATGCTTTGGAGTGGCCATCACAAAGCCCTGATCTCAATCCTATTGAAAATTTATGGACAAAGCTGAAAAGGCCGGAGTGAGCGGCGACCTCCAAACATGGCTCAGCTACATCAGTTCTGTCAGGAGGAATGTTCTGAGAAGCTTCTGGAAGGATCCAAAACGTTTTACTCAAGTCACACAGTGTAAGGGCCATGGCTTCACATACTAATGATACGGAGGGAAACGATCAGTGACACAGGACGAGCTCCTCAAATCACCTTCCACATCTAGTCCTTAGGTCCCACAGAGAACATGGACCTCATGGGGGGGGAAGTTGCTGGCTCGAGGCCTACACCTTGCGTTTCTCAGTGGACAGTGGCTCGAGGCCTACACCTTGCGTTTCTCAGTGGACAGTGGCTCGAGGCCTACACCTTGCGTTTCTCAGTGGACAGTGGCTCGAGGCCTACACCTTGCGTTTCCCAGGGGACAGTGGCTCGAGGCCTACACTTTGCGTTTCTCAGTGGACAGTGGCTCGAGGCCTACACCTTGCATTTCTCAGTGGACAGTGGCTCGAGGCCTACACCTTGCGTTTCTCAGTGGACAGTGGCTCGAGGCATACACCTTGCGTTTCTCAGTGGACAGTGGCTCGAGGCCTACACCTTGCGTTCTTCAGTGGACAGTGGCTCGAGGCCTACACCTTGCGTTTCTCAGTGGACAGTGGCTCGAGGCCTACACCTTGCGTTTCTCAGTGGACAGTGGCTCGAGGCCTACACCTTGCGTTTCTCAGTGGACAGTGGCTCGAGGCCTACACCTTGCGTTTCTCAGTGGACAGTGGCTCGAGGCCTACACCTTGCGTTTCCCAGGGGACAGTGGCTCGAGGCCTACACCTTGCGTTTCCCAGGGGACAGTGGCTCGAGGCCTACACCTTGCGTTCCCCAGGGGACAGTGGCTCGAGGCCTACACCTTGCGTTTCCCAGGGGACAGTGGCTCGAGGCCTACACCTTGCGTTTCTCAGTGGACAGTGGCTCGAGGCATACACCTTGCGTTTCTCAGTGGACAGTGGCTCGAGGCCTACACCTTGCGTTCTTCAGTGGACAGTGGCTCGAGGCCTACACCTTGCGTTTCTCAGTGGACAGTGGCTCGAGGCCTACACCTTGCGTTTCTCAGTGGACAGTGGCTCGAGGCCTACACCTTACGTTTCCCAGGGGACAGTGGCTCGAGGCCTACACCTTGCGTTTCTCAGTGGACAGTGGCTCGAGGCCTACACCTTGCGTTCTTCAGTGGACAGTGGCTCGAGGCCTACACCTTGCGTTTCTCAGTGGACAGTGGCTCGAGGCCTACACCTTGCGTTTCTCAGTGGACAGTGGCTCGAGGCCTACACCTTACGTTTCCCAGGGGACAGTGGCTCGAGGCCTACACCTTGCGTTTCTCAGTGGACAGTGGCTCGAGGCCTACACCTTGCGTTTCCCAGGGGACAGTGGCTCGAGGCCTACAGCTTGCGTTTCTCAGTGGACAGTGGCTCGAGGCCTACACCTTGCATTTCTCAGTGGACAGTGGCTCGAGGCCTACACCTTGCGTTTCTCAGTGGACAGTGGCTCGAGGCCTACACCTTGCGTTTCCTAGGGGACAGTGGCTCGAGGCCTACACCTTGCGTTTCCCAGGGGACAGTGGCTCGAGGCCTACACCTTGCGTTCCCCAGGGGACAGTGGCTCGAGGCCTACACCTTGCGTTTCCCAGGGGACAGTGGCTCGAGGCCTACACCTTGCGTTTCTCAGTGGACAGTGGCTCGAGGCATACACCTTGCGTTTCTCAGTGGACAGTGGCTCGAGGCCTACACCTTGCGTTCTTCAGTGGACAGTGGCTCGAGGCCTACACCTTGCGTTTCTCAGTGGACAGTGGCTCGAGGCCTACACCTTGCGTTTCTCAGTGGACAGTGGCTCGAGGCCTACACCTTACGTTTCCCAGGGGACAGTGGCTCGAGGCCTACACCTTGCGTTTCTCAGTGGACAGTGGCTCGAGGCCTACACCTTGCGTTCTTCAGTGGACAGTGGCTCGAGGCCTACACCTTGCGTTTCTCAGTGGACAGTGGCTCGAGGCCTACACCTTGCGTTTCTCAGTGGACAGTGGCTCGAGGCCTACACCTTACGTTTCCCAGGGGACAGTGGCTCGAGGCCTACACCTTGCGTTTCTCAGTGGACAGTGGCTCGAGGCCTACACCTTGCGTTTCCCAGGGGACAGTGGCTCGAGGCCTACACCTTGCGTTTCTCAGTGGACAGTGGCTCGAGGCCTACAGCTTGCGTTTCTCAGTGGACAGTGGCTCGAGGCCTACACCTTGCATTTCTCAGTGGACAGTGGCTCGAGGCCTACACCTTGCATTTCTCAGTGGACAGTGGCTCGAGGCCTACACCTTGCGTTTCCTAGGGGACAGTGGCTCGAGGCCTACACCTTGCGTTTCTTAGTGGACAGTGGCTCGAGGCCTACACCTTGCGTTCCCCAGGGGACAGTGGCTCGAGGCCTACACCTTGCGTTTCCCAGTGGACAGTGGCTCGAGGCCTACACCTTGCGTTCTTCAGTGGACAGTGGCTCGAGGCCTACACCTTGCGTTCTTCAGTGGACAGTGGCTCGAGGCCTACACCTTGCGTTCTTCAGGGGACAGTGGCTCGAGGCCAACACCTTGCGTTTCTCAGTGGACAGTAGCTCGAGGCCTACACCTTGCGTTTCCCAGGGGACAGTGGCTCGAGGCCTACACCTTGCGTTTCCCAGGGGACAGTGGCTCGAGGCCTACACCTTGCGTTCCTCAGGGGACAGAGCCTCCATCAGACTCCATGGACAGGTATCCCAGCAGCTCTGCCTCATGTGTAAGCGATCGTCTAGATGTAGGGAAGCGATGTGAGCAGCGAGCAGTAACGGATGTCGCTGGTGTCGGCCCATAATGACAGCACTTTGCTGCCTGTCTAGACGCCCGTTGGTGCTTGATATTGTTGTGTAGCAGCCGGGCCAACTCCAGGGTAAATACAAGCGGTGGCGGGAGGGAAAGCTTAGCGCTCATTGTATAGCGGAGGCAAAGAGATTAAATCCAGCTACCGCGACGTATGACAGCAAACATGGGAGCATTACCGGGAAATCGGCACAATCCCAGCCTGTGTACAGACGCTGCCAGGAGCTAGAGACCGCAAACACGGCCCAACTGCTCCGAGGAGCCATGTACCACAACCTGCCGCCTCCCCAAATCCGAAGCACAAGCATTTAGGGACCTGCCCAAAACAGTCCGACCAGAAGAACGGCCGACAACGTCAGGAGAGGCCTTGGTGGCAAACCCCCCCCCCCCCCCTCATCCCCAATTAAACAGTCCCCCTGACCAGCAGGGCCGGGGATCTAACTCCAGGCCCTGAGCAACAAGAAAATTGCCATTTTTTTTTTTTTACAGTTTTTTCACAATTTTATTATAATGCTGCCATATACAGCTCACGTACCACCATATAACTGTCAAACAATATGTAGCATACAATTAATAGGGCTATAAAGGGCCCACATAAAGCTGAACATGATGTTTTTATAACATAATACTGACATATAGATCTCACACATTACTAAAACATGGTTCTTACAAAATACTGCCATAGAGAATACACAACACTGCCATATAGAGCCCACATAGTACTGAAGTATAGTCCTCACATAATACTGCCATATACAGCTCACAGTACTGAAACATGGCCCTCGTGTAATACTGCCATATACAGCCCACATAGTACTGAAGTATAGTCCTCACATAATACTGCCATATACAGCTCACAGTACTGAAACATGGCCCTCGTGTAATACTGCCATATACAGCCCACATAGTACTGAAACATGGTCCTCGTGTAATACTGCCATATACAGACCACAGTACTGAAACATGGTCCTCGCTTAATACTGCCATATACAGCCCACATAGTACTGAAACATGGTCCTCGTGCAATACTGCCATATACAGCCCACATAGTACTGAAACATGGTCCTCGTGCAATACTGCCATATACAGCTCACATAGTACTGAAACATGGTCCTCGTGTAATACTGCCATATACAGCTCACATAGTACTGAAACTTGGTCCTCGTGTAATACTGCCATATACAGCCCACAGTACTGAAACATGGTCCTTGTGTAATACTGCCATATACAGCCCACATAGTACTGAAACATGGTCCTCGTGTAATACTGCCATATACAGCTCACATAGTAATGTAACATGGTCTTCACGTAATACTGCCATATACCGCCCACACAGTACTATAACATAGTCCTCACATAATACTGCCATATACAGCCCACATATTACTGAAACATGGTCCTCACATAATACTGCCATATACAGCTCACATAGTACTGAAACATGGTCCTCGTGTAATACTGCCATATACAGCTCACAGTACTGAAACATGGTCCTCGTGTAATACTGCTATATACAGCCCACATAGTACTGAAGTATAGTCCTCACATAATACTGCCATATACAGCTCACAGTACTGAAACATGGCCCTCGTGTAATACTGCCATATACAGCCCACATAGTACTGAAGTATAGTCCTCACATAATACTGCCATATACAGCTCACAGTACTGAAACATGGCCCTCGTGTAATACTGCCATATACAGCCCACATAGTACTGAAACATGGTCCTCGTGTAATACTGCCATATACAGCCCACAGTACTGAAACATGGTCCTCGCTTAATACTGCCATATACAGCCCACATAGTACTGAAACATGGTCCTCGTGCAATACTGCCATATACAGCCCACATAGTACTGAAACATGGTCCTCGTGCAATACGGCCATATACAGCTCACATAGTACTGAAACATGGTCCTCGTGTAATACTGCCATATACAGCTCACATAGTACTGAAACTTGGTCCTCGTGTAATACTGCCATATACAGCCCACAGTACTGAAACATGGTCCTTGTGTAATACTGCCATATACAGCCCACATAGTACTGAAACATGGTCCTCGTGTAATACTGCCATATACAGCTCACATAGTACTGAAACATGGTCCTCGCGTAATACTGCCATATACAGCCCACAGAGTAGATTCATCACTGATCTGCACAGCAGTCTATGTAGTGACAAATTGTATTAAATGATGATATAAATCAGGGGGCACCATCCCTTTAAGAAAAAAGTAAAAAGCGATGAGAATGTTAAGATGCCCCCCATGCCCTGCGCCACCTAAACGCTCGGGTCGCCGGGATCACGTCTCGGGCAGATTTGGCGTCGCCCACCTGATCCCTTCACTTGTGAGAACATCTGTTTAATGCAAGTTATAAAATTGCATTATCATAGGAAGGAAGGAAATGAAAGTCGCACTAATCCCACAGCAATCAGCAGGCAGCGTACCGGAGGCCGGGCGAGGGCAACGGGCCCCGGATTAACCCTATAAATTCACTTATGTACAGCACATCAGATCTAATGCTGGAAGACCGTCTCCTGCTGCCGTTCTCCTCTGTAGGACACATCAATGAAGTCGTCACCATGTTCTACTACATCCTTCACGAGTGTCTACTGCATTGGCGAAAGGTTCCTGCCCAATATCCTCTTCTGCCCAGACACATATCAAGGGATGTATCCTATGATCTAGAAGGTGTTGAAAGAAGCTTGTGATGGTCCACTGACCAACTACATGACATTAACCTAAACAATGAAGAACCTCTGAAGAAGCCCAAAGTGTCCTACATGGTACATCTATACACCCAGGAGCTCAGTAGATAGAAGTCCATTTAAAAATGACTCCTTAAGAAAGACTCCTTTAGATGCCCATTGACCCACTATGACCTTCCGAATATAATGGTCACTCTTCAGGTTGAGTAGATCTTCCCCCATGATCAGTTTGTGGAGGCAACTCTAACACCAGAGACTTCAACCTCCCATATAACCATGTCCATTGCTTCAGGTGACCACCATGTCTCCCCCACAGTCTAAAAAGACCGCTATGACCACCTAATAAAGTGGTCACTCTTCAGGTAAAGGAGATCTTCCCCCATTATCAGATGTGGTAGGTGATAGAGGCAGCCCTCCACCAAAATCTCAACCTTCTCAAATCATCATGTCCATTGGCTTACCTGACCATCATGTCTCCTCCAATGTTTGTAAAGGCCCCTGTAGATACTAATTGACCAACTATGACCTGCCCAATAACCAAAGTCCAGTCTTCAGGTTGAGGAGACCTTCCCATCAGCAGGCCTCTTAAGCGGCAGAGGCAGCCCCTCACCAAAATCTCAACCTTCTCAAATGATCATGACCATTGTTTCACCTGACCATCATGTCTCCCCAAAGTGTTTAAAGCACCCTGTAGATGCTGATTGACCAACTATGACCTACCGAATGTCTACTTTTTAAGCTGAGGAGAATTTCCCATCAGCAGACCTCTTAAGCGGCAGTCCAACACCACCAGAACCTCAAACATCCCATATCAATATATTCATTGCTTCATCAGACCACCATGTCTCCCCCACAGATTATAAGTCAATATGACTTACCCTATACTCTTCAGGTGGAGGAGATCTAGCCATAGTCCAACTTGGTAGGTGGTAGAGGCAACTCTACAACACGTAACCTAAAAACCTCCATCCCATGTGACTACCATGTCTCCTCATGAACATATCTGTTTGCAAAAACACCTGTAGATGTCCATTGACCCACCACAACCAACCCTAAACAATGACCACTCTTCAGGTTGAGCAGACTTGCCCATCAGCAGGCCTCTTAAGCAGCAGTCCAACACCACCAGAACCTCAAACGTCTCATATTAACATATCCATTGCATCATCTGACCACTATGTCTTCCCCACAACCCTTTACAAATGACCACTCCTCAAGTTGAGGAGACCTGGCAGGCCTCTTAAGCAGCAGTCCAACACCAGCAGAACCTCAAACGTCCCATATCAACATATCCATTGCTTCATCTGACCACCATGTCTCCCGCACAGATTATAAACCACTATGACTTACCCTATACAATGTCCCCTCTTCAGGTGGAGATCTACCCATCGACCAACTTGGTAGGTTGTAGAGGCAACTCTACAACACAAAACTCCCATCCCACCTGACCACCAGATCGCCCCATCATGAACAAATCTATTCGCATAGACGCCTGTAGATGTCCATTGACCCACCACAAACAACCCTTTAAAAATTACCACTCTTCAGGTTGAGGAGATCTGCCCATCAGCAGGCCTCTTAAGCAGCAGTACAACACCACCAGAACCTCAAACTTCCCATATCAACATATCCATTGCTTCATCTGACCACCTTGTCTCCTCCTCAGATTATAGAGATCATTGAAGATGCCTATTGAACCACTACGACTTACCCTATACAATGTCTACTCTTCAGGTGAAGGAGATCTACCCATCGTCCAACTTGTAGGTGGTAGAGGCAACTCTACAATACAACCTCAAAACTTCCATCCCACCTGACCACTATGTCTCCCCCACTGTTTATAAAGCCCCAGTAGATGCTCATTGACCAACTATGACCTACCCAATACCCAAAGTTAACTCTTCAGGTTGAGGAGACCTGCCCATCAGCACGTCTCTTAAGCGGCAGTCCAACACCACCAGAAACTCAAACGTCCCAGATCAACATATCCATTGCTTCATCTGACCGCCATACCACCATGTCTCCTCCACAGATTATAAAGACCCCTGAAGATGCTTATTGAACCACTATGACTTACCCTATACAATGACCACTCTTCAGCTGGAGATCTACCCATCCTCCAACTTGGTAGGTGGTTGAGGCAACTCTACAATGCATAACCTCAAAACTCCCATCCCACGTTACCACCATGTCTCCACATGAACATATCTGTTTGCAAAAACGCCTATAGAGGTCTATTGACCCAAAACAACCAACCCTTTACAAATGACCACTCTTCAGGTTGAGGAGATCTGCCCATCAGGAGTCCTCTTAAGCAGCAGTCCATCACCAGCAGAACCTCAAACGTCCCATATCAACATATCCATTGCTTCATCTGACCACCATGTCTCCGCCACAGATTATAAAGACCCCTGAAGATGCCTATTGAACCACAATGACTAATATATATATATACAGTTCTTCAGCTGATCACGTAAGCCAAGTTTGATTATCAGTAGCCCAAGGAAAAAAATCAGCCGTTGGGTGTTCACACAAATGATATTTCCTCATGAACGTCCCGCGCCTAATGAATGTGGCATCAGCATTTCACAGCTCGTGGTTTATACGTTTTATTTTATCACTCAGATAAAGAGCTGGTTTATAGCCAACATAATCGTTCACACCAGCCGATGTAGAAGACGTGATCCCCACGAGTCCGCCCCGGCCCGCTCTCCCGACGTAGCTTCTAGCGCTTTTCTAAGCTAGGACCTTTCCGATCTCCAGGACATCGCCGGCAGTAATGACACGGTCAGCTATAGGAGGTGCCAAATAATTACTCGGAGGGTAACAAGGTGCTACAAATAGACGGGCACTTGACCTACCTCCTTAAATTATACATTTTATTTTAAGGCTTCCTGCTTCTACTCAGTTTTTGTTCTTTCCTGCTTTCCAAACAGGTCACTGCCTCCTGCAAAATCAACACACAATTCCCGCAGTTTTATGAAACCCTTTTCCCTTCGCTGCATGTCTGAATCCTTCCACTGCATAGCATTCACTATTCCCTAACAATAATATGGATAAGGTCACTGGCTCCTGCAAAATCAACACCTTATTCTAACACTTTGAGGTGGGGGACACAGACATGCAGCAGATACAGAAGTGTCTTCAAAGTCCCTAGTATCCTCAACTAATCATAAGGCTTGGTCACTGCCTCCTGAAAAATCAGCACACTCCTATTAACACACCACAGTTTTAGAAGACCCTGTCTGTATTCCTCCACCTCATAGTGCCCACTATTACCCAAGAATAATATGGATAAGGTCACTGACTCCAGCAAAATCAACACACTCGTCTTCTAAGACTCTGAAGACCCTTCTGCCTCTGCTGTACGTCTGTATCCCACCACTGGATCCTAGTGGATTAATAGATTGAATTCTATAGTTATTGACTAGTCTACAGCTTGACTCCTAGCTGGTTGGCCACTGTTTGTCAACCGCTAGCTGGTTGGCCACAGTTTGTGAACCGCTAGCTGGTTGGCCACCGTTTGTGAACCGCTAGCTGGTTGGCCACAGTTTGTCAACCGCTAGCTGGTTGGCCACAGTTTGTCAACCGCTAGCTGGTTGGCCACCGTTTGTCAACCGCTAGCTGGTTGGCCACCGTTTGTCAACCGCTAGCTGGTTGGCCACCGTTTGTCAACCGCTAGCTGGTTGGCCACCGTTTGCCAATTTCTATCTCTCCTAGGTGCTTGGCCACTGTTCAGCAACTCCTAGGTGGTTGGCCATCATAAAACACATTCATGGTAAATTACTACATCCTCGTAATAAATTTCATCTGCTCAATCCATAAATACATATATAAAATAAGTTACCCCCCAAAAAAATTACAAAAGCTCAAGTACCTGAGTAGCCACCAGTAGATTTAATGTACATCTGTCCATAATGCTCCTCCACCATGGTGTCGTAGGCTTCATCATCCTCCTCATCTTCTTCATTGTGGTAGGACGTTGGGCTGTCGGTGGTGGGAATACTGCTTGCACTCGGGCTTGTGCGCTCCCCTTGAGAGTATGGTACTTGTTGTACGTTGGGAAAGAGTGCTGCTAAGCTAGACATGCCATAGTAGGAAACTCGGGGGATTTTTGGTGGAGCTGGATTGCCACCACCAGAATTGTCTCTATTTTGGGTCTCTGATGGCTTCTTGCCCGGCAAATTGGGCATGGCAATGGGTTGAATGTCCAGATTTTCATTTTTCACCCTGGTTAAAAGAGGGATGGGCATGGAAGGGGACATGACGTAGGGCACCGTCGCGCCCTGCGTCTGGTTACAGGGGCTTTGCGGTTCGGAACTGGCATCTTCAATCATAGTAGTCTGAGAGTCACAATGGGGGGAGCTCACCTTGAACATCAAGTCCGTACCTCGCTCTACAATGTGCTGGATCTGAAGAAACCCTGCTGTGTACATGACCACGAGCTGCTCGCTGGCAGCCATGGTTAGCTTTCCAGTGTAGCAAAAAGAGAGGATCTGCTGAAAACATGCCGGGGGTACGGTGGCCGGCAGCTCGAAAGCGCTTTTGCTGTTCCCGCTGAATAGATCTCTGAAGTACAGACTGCTTGCCGCCAACACGGCGCGGTGTGCCTTGAACGCTTGACCTTTCACGACTATGGAGACATCGCAGTACAGTCCCATGAGCCTCTGCTCATTCAGGCAGCCCAAGACCGTGTTCCCGAAGTTGGGTATTTCAATGTGTAACATCTGTGACATGGCTGGGGTTTTGCTTACAGAGACATTCAACAAAAAGGCGTCGGAGACAGTTCACATCTGTAATGACAAAAATAATAAAAAATAAATAAAGAGCTAACAGTCAACCATAAAATCCATTGGATAAGTGGACCTCAGGGCCACCAGGGACAATATATAAGGGCTTGGTCTTGCAAGACCCAAATTTGTGGCTGGGTCTTAAAACAATATCAAAACTTGGTGCTTCTTTATGGGACACCTTCACTGATGGTCAACAGCAATTAACTTCTCCACAGACCCATGGTTTTATTAGATAAAATAAGCATGGCCCACCAGGGCAAGTAAATCTTTAGCTTTTAGGAACCCTTCACATTGGTCGCTTTGTGGCTAGGTTCCTTTATATGAAAACCTGGGGCAAAGGAGGGACCTGCTTTTTTATATTACACTTACATAGGTACAAGAAGCTGAGATATAGCTGGGGAGGAACTTCTCAGTAGAGAGAACTGTTGGTCATTGGTGGTTCCCTTACTAAAATGCTGCCTCTGAAGGAAAATAAAGCACTGGTGACCACTAGATCCCTCTAGAGAAAAGTTCCTGTCAAAAAGCAATCCATATCTCAACCTCTGGTACCTGTGTAAGAGTATCATAAAGAAATAGGACCCTTCACACCCAAGAGGTCCAAGACATTATCATCTGGAGACATGCTTAATCTGGTGGTCCCTGGTTCTTCAGAGCCATCTTAGTAAGGGAAAGAAGCAAGGACCACCAGACGATAACTTTGTGGCCCTGTTGATGTCATATGGAGAGGGGCTTAAGTTTATGGTCCCTGGTTCCTTGTCTTACTAAAATGATGGCTCCGAAGGAAAGAAATAGAACTAGGAACCACCAAGCCAAGAACATCTCTAAACTACATCAAAGGGTCCAAGAAGTTATTGTTTGGAGATGTTCTCAGTCTTCTGGTGGTCCCCAGTTCCTCACAGCCATCATTTTAGTAAGAGAGAAACAGGGACCATCAAATCAAGCATATCTCCAAACGACGTCAAGGGGGTCCAGAGGCCATTGTCTGGAGATGTTCTTAGTTTTCTGGTGGTCACAAATTCTTAAATGCCATCATTTTAGTAAGAGGGTGGACCAAAGATCACTAGGCCAGGCACATCTCCAAATTACATGAAAAGATCCAAAAAGCCATTGTCTGGAGATGTTCTTAGTCTTCTGGTGGTCACAAATCCTTCAACGTCATCATTTTATTAGGAAACACGACCAAGGAACACCAGGGTAGGCACATCTCCAAACGACATCAAAGAGTCTAAGAAGCCATCGTCTGGGGATGTGTTTTGCTTGGTGTTCCCTGGTTCTTACTAAAACGATGGCTTTGAAGAACCGGGGACCAGAGATGTTCTTAGTCTTGTAGTCACAAATTCTTCAACGTGATCATTTTAGTAAGAAATACAACAGGGATCACCAGGACAGGCACATCTCCAAACGACATCAAAGGGTCCAAGAAAGCATCGTTTGGAGATGTTCTTGGTCTTCTGGTGGTCACAAATTCTTCAACGCCATCATTTTCGTAGGAATGTTAACCAAGGAACACCAGGACAGGCACCTCTCTAAATGACATCAAAGAGTCCAAGAAGCCATCGTCTGGAGATATGCATTGCCTGGTGGTCCCTTGTTCCTTCTCTTACTTTAAAGAAATAGGCTCTACCAGAGAACTAAGAAAGTCTCCAGATGGTAGCTTCTTGGACTCCTTGACTTGTGACCTAAAAGGTGGTGGGGTTGCCAAGTTTGTAGGTCTTTAGCTCTAGGAGATGTGCTTTGTCTGCGGGACCTTGGTTCCTTTTCTTACTAAAACAATGGCTGTGAAGAATCGGTTTTCACCAGAAGACTAAGAATGTCTCCAGATGGTAGCTTCCTTGACTTCTTGACTCGTGACCTAAAGGAGGTGGGGTTGCCAAATTTGTAGCTCTTTAGCTCTGGGAGATGTGCTTTGCTTGGGGGACCTTGGTTCCTTTTCTTACTAAAACAATGACTTTGAAGAACCAGGGTCCACCAGAAGACTAAGAACATCTCCAGATGGACAGCTTGACTTGTGACCTAAAAGGAGGTGAAGTTGCTATATCTTTAGGTCTTTAGCTCTGGAGATGTGCTTTGCCTGGAGGACCTTGGGTCCTTTTCTTACTAAAAAAAATGGCTTTGAAGAATTGGGGTCCACCAGAAGACAAAGAACATCTCCAGATGGACCCCTTGACTTGTGACCTAAAAAGAGGTGGGGTTGCTAAATTTTTAGGTCTTTAGCTCTAGAAATGTGCTTTGCCTGGGAGACCTTGGTTCCTTGGCTTTGAAGAACTTGGCTTTGAAGGGGTCCTCCAGAAGACGAAGAACATCTCAAGTTGGTAGCTTCTTGACTCCTAACCTAAAAGGAGATAGGGTTTCTAAATTTTTAGCTCAACATATAAATAAATAGGATGGAGATATCCAACACTAAAGCTTGTTATTCCACGTCCAGCCGTGAATACATTTCTGAGCAGGAACCGTTGCCCTCACAGACGCGGCAGGTCTACAGTACACACATGGTAATAAATGCAACAAAAAATCATGGAAAAGAGAAGCAGAGTTGCCATTCAGGGCTCTAGAAAGCTGGAAAGTGGTCATATTTGTTGTCCAAGAAACTGATATTATAAAGATACAAAATAATAAGAAATAAAATAAACAATTAATAATAATAATAATAATATAAAAGAATAAAACTTGCATAGTGAAATAAAAGTACAATAAAAAAAATGTATAAAAGCATGTAAAATGAAATAATATAAAAAAAAGCTATTAAAAAAATAAATAAAAATTAAATGTATAAAGCCGTAATTTTATTTAGCACATCCCGGACTCCGAGTGATTACAGCCTAATTAAGAAATTAATTTGCTTTAGTAACAGAGTGTTCTGAAGTCTCGAGAAGTCAGACGAAGCGACAGATCAAATCATCTCATAACACGAGTGTCAACAGATGCGACGTTACTGAAGATCCACGTCTGTACATGGAAAGTCAGGCACAGCTGCCGAGCAGACGTAGCAGAGCCGAGTTGGTCATTTGGCACACGACGTGGATGTAACCCTTCCAAATGTCTAAAGGTGACAGTCTCACGACAGCTCACCCTCCTGATGAGTAACTACAAGTACCAGCATGTAAAAAAAAACACTATTCTCTAGGACTTGCACTTTAGTAGACCCATCGCTCTTCTCATACTTGGTCAGACTCGTGGACAAGCTCGTTCGACATCCACCTATTTTCCTTAGTGAAAAGGCTTGTAGGGAGGATACCCATAGCCTCGTAAAAAATGATGGCTGTGACCAGTAGTTCCACAACAACACAAGAGCCACGGATCCCAGCGTGTCCCACCAAATGCAATCTCCGGTATAGCAAAAAAATATATATGTGAACTAGGCTCTGACCATTTCCTAAGCCAAAAGGGTCCACAGGGGTCACTGACCACCTCTCTCATTATGCCTTTGGGAGACCCATTTGAACCATAGTGTCTGTCTAGGATGATGGTCATGGTGAAAAGTCTACATTGGGACTACTTAGCCTAAATTAATGGCCACATTTCCCCCCTGAACCAGGAATCAGTAACCTTGGGCACTCTAGCTGGTGTGAAACTATAACCAGCACACTCTGGATCAGGAACCTTGGCCACTCCAGCCAGGGTGAAACTATGACCGGCAGCCTCTGAATCAGGGACTAGTAACATAGTGCACTCCAACCGGGGTGAAACTATAACCGGCAGCCTCTGAATCAGGGACTAGTAACATAGTGCACTCCAACCGGGGTGAAACTATAACCGGCAGCCTCTGAATCAGGGACTAGTAACATAGTGCACTCCAACCGGGGTGAAACTATAACCGGCAGCCTCTAGATCAGGAATCAGTTACACTGGGCACTCCAACCAGGGTGAAACTATTACCAGCACATTCTGGATCAGAAACTAGTAACATTGTGTACTCCAGCCGGGGGTGAAAATATAACCAGCACCCTCTGGATCAGGAACCTTGGCCACTCCAGCCAGGGTGAAACTATGACCGGCAGCCTCTGAATCATGGACTAGTAACATAGTGCACTCCAACCGGGGTGAAACTATAACCGGCAGCCTCTGAATCAGGGACTAGTAACATAGTGCACTCCAACCAGGGTGAAACTATAACCGGCACTGTCTAGATCAGGAATCAGTTACACTGGGCACTCCAACCGGGGTGAAACTATAACCGGCAGCCTCTAGATCAGGAATCAGTTACACTGGGAACTCCAACCAGGGTGAAACTATTACCAGCACATTCTGGATCAGAAACTAGTAACATTGTGTACTCCAGCCGGGGGTGAAAATATAACCAGCACCCTCTGGGTCAGTAATCTTGGGCACTCCAACGGGTGAGAAACTATAACCGGCATTTACTGGACCAGCAGTCAGTAACCTTGAGCTCTCCAACCGAGGTGAAACTAACTGGCACCCTCTGAACCAGAGAACAGTAAACATGGGCACGCTAACAGGGGTGAAACTATAACTAGCGCCTTCTGGACCTGGGAACAGTAAACATGGGCACTCCAACCGGGTTGACACTATAACCAGCATCTTCTGGATCAGGAGGCTTGGGCACTCTAACCGGGGTGAAACTATAACCAACACCGTCAGGACCAGCTAACAGTTAACATGGGCATTTCAACTGGGGTGAAAATATAACCGGCACCCTCTGGATCAGTAACCTTGTGCACTCCAAAGGGGGGTAAACTATAACCGGCACCTTCTGGATCAGGAACCTTGTGCACTCCAACCGGGGTGAAAATATAACCAACACCCTTTGGACCAGTTAACAGTAAACATGGCCATTCCAACCGGGATCAAACTATAACCGGCACCCTCTGGGTCAGGGATCAGTAACCTTGGGCACTCCAACCGGGGTGAAACTATAACCGGCACCATCTGGGTCAGAGATCAGTAACCTTGTGCACCTCAACTGGGATCAAACTATAACCGGCACCATCTGGGTCAGAGATCAGTAACCTTGCGCACCTCAACCGGGATCAAACTATAACCGGCACCATCTGGGTCAGAGATCAGTAACCTTGGGCACTCCAACTGGGGTGAAACTATAACCGGCACCGTCTGGGTCAGGGATCAGTAACCTTGGGCACTCCCACCGGGATCAAACTATAACTGGCACCGTCTGAATCAGTAACTTTGAGCACTCCAATGGGGGTAACCTATAACCGGCATTTACTTGGAAACTACAACCGGTGTAGAAGTCCCAACATGCCCGGACATCCTGCGCCTGTCAGGACATGTTGGGAGTAGTAGTTTCACAGTAGCTCCAACATCAGGAGTCACAACGTCTGTGCACCCTAAAGTGCAAGTGCCCAGCGATCTGACTGGCATTACCAAACATCCCTCAATCTTGTTCCAAGCCAAAAGCCGTTGGGACGCCATCACCTGACGGCACCGCATCAAGTCCAAAAATATATATAAAAACCACCAACCTTTCTCAACGTCCCCAACCGGACGGAACGTTGACGCTGCAAAGTTACGGCAGATGGAGGATTATTCTGTGCGCTGGGACGGAGCACAGCCGAAAGCCCAAGTTCACACGGAAAAAAAAAAAGCCTCTAAACCGTTCCGTCTCGTTATTACGCCTCACACATGCAATATGTTGTGGATTTGCAACTTATGTTAACACTCATCGACTCAGCGCTGACTCATTTCATCTCGCCAGCGACGACTAAGAGGGAGCGCGGTGGAAAGATCATCTGAAGGAAACATCACCGCAGCTAATCCCGACGCAGACAGGGAAGTGCCGTGCACCACGCCGGCACAAGGGGAAGGGGGCGGCATAGTTTACAAAAAAAAAATAAAAAATGGTTAAAGAGACCAGTATACCTTTAAAATGATAGTTATGTATTTAAAGGAGTCCGGTAACTATGGTGATAGAACTTTTCCTTCTTGTTCTATGTTGTTCTTAAAGGGCCAGTTGACAAAAAACCCCTCCGGAAGCGATGATAAGACTTTCAAATTTTGTTAAGAAACTTCCCTGTGCTAGATCTTTTACGTCGGGTGACCCCCACTCCCATTTTACGACGGACGACCCCCACTCCCATTTTACGACGGACGACCCCCACTCCCATTTTACGACGGACGACCCCCACTCCCATTTTACGACGGACGACCATCCCACTCCCATTTTACGCTGGGCGACCCCCCACTCCCATTTTACGCTGGGCGACCCCCCACTCCCATTTGTACGTTGGGCGACCCCCCACTCCCATTTTACGCTGGGCGACCCCCCCACTCCCATTTTACGCTGGGCGACCCCCCCCACTCCCATTTTACGACGGGCGACCCCCCCCACTCCCATTTTACGACGGGCGACCCCCCCACTCCCATTTTACGACGGACGACCCCCACTCCCATTTTACGACGGACGACCCCCACTCCCATTTTACGACGGACGACCCCCACTCCCATTTTACGACGGACGACCCCCACTCCCATTTTAGGACGGGCGACCCCCACTCCCATTTTACGACGGACGACCCCCACTCCCATTTTACGACGGGCGACCCCCACTCCCATTTTACGACGGGCGACCCACACTCCCATTTTACGACGGGCGACCCACACTCCCATTTTACGACGGACGACCCACACTCCCATTTTACGCTCGGCGACCCACACTCCCATTTTACGACGGACGACCCCCACTCCCATTTTACGACGAGCGACCCACACTCCCATTTTACGCTGGGCGACCCACACTCCCATTTTACGCTCGGCGACCCACACTCCCATTTTACGCTGGACGACCCACACTCCCATTTTACGCTGGGCGACCCACACTCCCGTTTTACGCTGGACGACCCACACTCCCATTTTACGCTCGGCGACCCACACTCCCATTTTACGCTGGACGACCCACACTCCCATTTTACGCTGGGCGACCCACACTCCCATTTTACGCTGGACGACCCACACTCCCATTTTACGCTCGGCGACCCACACTCCCATTTTACGCTGGACGACCCACACTCCCATTTTACGCTGGACGACCCACACTCCCATTTTACGCTGGGCGACCCACACTCCCATGTTACGCTGGCTGACCCACACTCCCATTTTATGCTGGGCGACCCACACTCCCATGTTACGCTGGTTGAGCCCTACTCCTACTTTACGTTGGGTGACCCCCACTGCTATTTTACGTTGGGTGACCCCCCACTGCTATTTTACGTTGGGTGACCCCCCCACTGCTATTTTACGTTGGGTGACCCCCACTGCTATTTTACGTTGGGTGACCCCCCACTGCTATTTTACGTTGGGTGACCCCCCCACTGCTATTTTACGTTGGGTGACCCCCACTGCTATTTTACGTTGGGTGACCCCCACTGCTATTTTACGTTGGGTGACCCCCCACTGCTATTTTACGTTGGGTGACCCTCCACTGCTATTTTACGTTGGGTGACCCCCCACTGCTATTTTACGTTGGGTGACCCCAACACTGCTATTTTACGTTGGGTGACCCCCACTGCTATTTTACGTTGGGTGATCCCCACTGCTATTTTACTTATTGTAAAATGGTAATTTGAGGGGTAGAAGCTCAAGCTGCAGGTGGAGCAGGCTTTACTGTAGCAAGAACTAAGAGAAAAGACGGCACTGCAAAAAAACCCGTCCTGCTTCCTTATTGGCAGCAATTACTGGCAGGTTAATTAGCTTCCCGAGAAATTGGCCCTAGCTGGTATATATGTGCGTGTGCACGAACTTAGGAAATTAGATTGTGAGCCTATAGGGAGTGAAGAAAACAAAATGCACTTGTCCCCCATAGATAAGTTGCAGCAACATTTTTGGGATCTGCCGGCAGAAACAAGTATATAAAGTTCATTCTCCCGTAGGCACAACATGAAGGATTATAGGGGCGGGTAAAAACGATTTTACTTAATACCCCCTACGTACTACATATTATCCATCTCGTATCAATCCCCGGATGGCCCGCATGGCATCGCCCACCAGAATCTGCCTTTTTTCCCACTCCGCAACACAGAGGCGTACCCGGCACTTAAAAAGTTAATTCTGCCGATTTTCTATCCTCCCTTCACTGCAGGATCTATGAACCTACTGCATAGATATAACACAGCCCAACGTATAAATATTCCCGCCACCAATCACAAATGTCGCCTACCGAAAATAGACATTGATGCCAAACGGGCAGAGACGGGCAGAGCCGGGCACAGACTGGCAAAGACGGGCAGAGACGGGCACAGACGGGCAGAGACGGGCAGAGACGGGCAGACCAATCCAAAAGGTGACGTCCTGGGATCCCCGTTATTGCTACAAAGAGCTCTAAAGAAACTGACCAGGGGGCAAAGTCTGCTTGGAGTGGGATTGGGTTTTTTTTTCACCATTTTCGGGTGGTTTGGCACCATTTTTTTCCCTGCCACTAAAAAAGGACCCCCCCCCCCACGACATTAAAAAAGGAACCTAAAGGTTAACTGGCATCCTAAGAATGTGCAATATAGATAGGAAAGTGATAAACCCCACCAAGGACAGGAACGGCTATGGGTACAGTACTGGTGCAGCGCTATGGACTATGGTGGTGCTATTATTAATGCACATAACAGATATATCACATATGATTAATAGGGATCTCGGCAGGACAGGTCCAGTGGGAAAAATTAACTGGTGACTTTTAAAGGAAATAACTTTTTACGAGGCCTGGATGACGGAGCTTTCTCTTTTTGGATGATCCCGAGGGGCATGATCGTGGGGGGGCGGGGGGGGGGGAACACACGATCACGGGGGGGGGGGGGGGGCACAATCGCAAAGGGGACACGATCGCAGGGATCTGACTTGTGACTTTTAAAGGATATTTTAAATAAATTAGCTTTTTTATGAAGCCTGGATGCCGGATCTTTGTCTTTTTGATCAAGAAGATCCCGGGGGCAATGATCGCGGAGGAATCATGATTGCGGGTGACAATGATCACAACGGGAGCAGGATAGCAAGGGTTCACGATTTCAAGGGGTTTATGATTGTAAGAGGGTCATAATCGCAACGGGGCACAATGGCAAGGGGGGTCGTAATTGCAAGGGGGTCACCAGCGCAAGGGGGTCACAAGCGCAAGGGGGTCACAAGCGCAAGGGGGTCACAAACGCAAGGGGGTCACAAGCGCAAGGGGGTCACAAGCGCAAGGGGGTCACAAACACAAGGGGGTCACAAGCGAAAGGGGGTCACAAACGCAAGGGGGTCACAAGCGCAAGGGGGTCACAAGCGCAAGGGGGTCACAAGCGCAAGGGGGTCACAAGCGCAAGGGGGTCACCATCGCCATCGCAAGAGGCTCACGATCACAATGGGGTCATGATCGCTAGGGGGTCACAATCATAGGGGTAACATGCTCGCAAGGGGGTCATAATTGCAGGGGTTAAAGTTCATGGGAAGAAATAATCGCAGGGGAAATGATAGCGAGGTCAATGATCATGGGGGGGTAATGATCACAAGCGGGCATGATTACAAGGGGAGAAATGATCACAGGGGAAAATGATCCCGGTAAGCATGATCCCAGGAGGCATGATCCCAGAAGGCATGATCCCAGGAGGCATGATCCCAGGAGGCATGATCCCAGGAGGCATGATCCCAGAAGGCATGATGATCCCAGAAGGCATGATCCCAGTAAGCATGATCCCAGAAGGCATGATCCCAGAAGGCATGATCCCAGGAGGCAGCACTAAGCCAGGTGAAGGGACCGCTTGCTCCACCTCATACAAACAGATCTGCTCACTCCACATATATAACTCCATGACCCGCTATATACAGGCTAATACACGAGATATAAAACCTTTCATTCCGCCAGCGAAACATTTGCATAATAAGTAAACTTTTGATTTATAGACCAGAACTAGTGCTGTGCTTCCAGCCGCCTGCGCAGATGTCACCCGGGGAGGAGGAGATGCACGCTGCAAAAAAGTCCTCCGGGTGGTGAAGAGGTTAATGATCCGAAGTAACGTGGAGGAATAAAATGAACAATGGAGATGTCACGGGGAGACAGAAGCAGGTCTGCATGCAGTGGTCTTCTACTTACACGCTGCGGAACCTCTCTGCCGTCAGATCCCCCCTCCCCTGGTCCGGTAAGATTTTCGGCTCTTGGACGTGGACTTTCTTTTTTGGTGGGGGGAGGGATGTAAACATGTCCTGTTTGAGCTCCGAATGTGCGGAATTATGTGCCAGCGGGATCCGAGGAGTGGGCATCACATCCTATAGAACATGCTGCAGTGCGAACAGAGCAGTCTAAATTTTTAATACCCGCTGGGTGGTGTGGATGGGGGCGAGGGGGGGGGATGTGGAAAAGACGAGCACCTCTGTACTTCTATCTGGAGACTCCTTTTCTAAATCTTCACGGAGTGGAGATCATAGGAGAGTTGACAAAAGTGCAAGGATGCTTTTTCAAGTCAGACATGAGCCCATTAATGCATTCACCCCCCCTCGCTCTCCTCTCCTGCCCGCCAGTGTCTGGATCTAAGGCGATGCAGCTCACATAGAGCCTTTAATATCTTGCACTCCACTATTCCCAGACTGGGTTATGCTATTGCATCAAATTACCTCACAGCGGGCTAAATCAGGACAAAAGCCCGGGCACTTGTGCCGTAATAAGATTTGCCTTTTGCTGCATTAAAGAGCGAGCAGTACCCTCCGCTAATCCCAAAGACTCCGCCAGCCCAAAAAGCACAAAAAGAGCCAAAAAAATAAAAAAAAGGAAAAAGAAAACCCTTCTTTGTATACTGACCATCAATAGCCAGGAGTGACGGGCACCTCCATGGGCACCAGCCTTGCCCCTCTTCTTAGATTATCCAACATATTCTTCCCATTTGGGGGGCAATAATCAAACTATAGTGTCCCCGAGTGTAGACGGTGTGAGAGAATAGAGACACTAGACAGACAGGCAAGAGGAGGAGGAGGAGGAGGAGGAGGTGGTTGGGGGGGGGGGTATGTCCCATTTTCTCGTGTCTGCAGAAAAGAACGTATACACCAACATGGGATCGTACCTTAAAATTCCAAAACTGGTCCCAAGTATCCAGACGTCAGGGAAGAGGAGAGGTTCTCCTTGCGTGTCCCGTCACTAAAAAAAAAAAAAAAAACATAAAAATTGCATAAAAAAAAAAGCCGAAAAACTCAAGGTTTTAGCAAGTCAAAAATGTCCACAGCAGTACATAGCATGTCAATGAATTGGCCGGATGCAGATTAACATTCAGCTTTGCTCTCCGCAATGAATAGAGTCCTTTGATTAGAGACTTGGAGTAAATGCCAGTTCTGGGCTGAAGCTTTAAAAAACAGAGGAAGATCAGTGCCAGAATAATGCTCTCAGTGTTGGTACAAGACAGACTTCTGATGAGTCACTGCAATGCAAACAAAGATGGCAGGATTACTGTACTGTATGCTGATGGAGTGCTCAGTGGTGCCACAGCAACACAGACAGGTTGCAAATTTATAGTGCAGTTTTGCATATGAATTACACTGTAAACTGCCTCTCCTGCCATCCAGCCCAGAGTGTCAAAGCATTTAAACTATTCCAAACAGTCTGCAGAGCTGGCAGCCGCCACGTTTAACTCCTGCAGACGGCGAGGGAGGAAAAAAGGGAGAGAATGCTGGAGAGGGTCCAGGACTCTAGATTATTACAGGGTGCAGTGGCCATCCCCGCTCCGCTCTCCTCTGGAGTTGGTGTTAGGATGTGTCGTCCCTACAGCTCTGACATCTGGTCTGCAGCAGGAATCCAGACACAAGGGGGAAAGCTGGGAGCTTTATCTGCAATAACAATTTAAGGGAGGGAGGGGAGGCATCAATCCTCACTGTTATTCTTCACATCAGGTCATTACCGTCCAGGGTCAAGGAAAATACCTGATAGTCCTCGCAGCTAGTCCTCGCAGGGACTCTACATCTACACTATTTACAAATAGAAACATTTTTGTTTGGAGTTCGGAATGTTCATACATTTGGAATCTTCATCATATGTTCGAGTTCGAAATTGTATCAAGATTCCGAATGTACAATCATTCCGAACTCCAGAATTTTATCAAGATTCCGAATGTACAATCATTCCGAACTCCAGAATTTTATCAAGATTCCAAATGTACAATCATTCCGAACTCCAGAATTTTATCAAGATTCCGAATGTACAATCATTCCGAACTCCAGAATTGTATCAAGATTCCGAATGTACGAACATTCTGAACTCCAGAATTGTATCAAGATTCCGAATGTACAATCATTCCGAACTCCAGAATTTTATCAAGATTCCGAATGTACAATCATTCCGAACTCCAGAATTTTATCAAGATTCCGAATGTACAATCATTCCGAACTCCAGAATTTTATCAAGATTCCAAATGTACAATCATTCCGAACTCCATAATTGTATCAAGATTCCGAATGTACAATCATTCTGAACTCCAGAATTTTATCAAGATTCCGAATGTACGAACATTCCGAACTCCAGAATTTTATCAAGATTCCGAATGTACAATCATTCCGAACTCCAGAATTGTATCAAGATTCCGAATGTACGAACATTCCGAACTCCAGAATTTTATCAAGATTCCGAATGTACAATCATTCGGAACTCCAGAATTGTATCAAGATTCCGAATGTACAATCATTCCGAACTCCAGAATTTTATCAAGATTCCGAATGTACGAACATTCCGAACTCCAGAATTTTATCAAGATTCCGAATGTACGAATATTCCGAACTCCAGAATTTTATCAAGATTCCGAATGTACGAATATTCCGAACTCCAGAATTTTATCAAGATTCCGAATGTACGAACATTCTGAACTCCAGAATTGTATCAAGATTCCGAATGTACAATCATTCCGAACTCCATAATTGTATCAAGATTCCGAATGTACAATCATTCCGAACTCCAGAATTTTATCAAGATTCCGAATGTACAATCATTCCGAACTCCAGAATTTTATCAAGATTCCGAATGTACAATCATTCTGAACTCCAGAATTTTATCAAGATTCCGAATGTACAATCATTCCGAACTCCAGAATTTTATCAAGATTCCGAATGTACGAACATTCCGAACTCCAGAATTTTATCAAGATTCCGAATGTACAATCATTCCGAACTCCAGAATTGTATCAAGATTCCGAATGTACGAACATTCCGAACTCCAGAATTTTATCAAGATTCCGAATGTACAATCATTCGGAACTCCAGAATTGTATCAAGATTCCGAATGTACAATCATTCCGAACTCCAGAATTTTATCAAGATTCCGAATGTACGAACATTCCGAACTCCAGAATTTTATCAAGATTCCGAATGTACGAATATTCCGAACTCCAGAATTTTATCAAGATTCCGAATGTACGAATATTCCGAACTCCAGAATTTTATCAAGATTCCGAATGTCCGAATATTCCGAACTCAAAAATTTTGATCAAGATTCGGAATGTACGAATATTCCGAACACCAAAACTTAATCAAGATCCCGATATACGAACATTCCAAAATGTTATCAACTTGATGAATATTCGAACATTCCGAACTCCGCAATTGTATCAGGATTCAAAATGTACAAATATTCCGGTGTTCGGAATGTTCGAATATTCATCAAGTTGATAAAATTTTGGAATGTTCGTACATTCGGAATCTTGATCATATTTTGGAGTTTGTTATGTTCGTGCATTCATTATCTTGATAAAATTTTGGAGTTCGGAATGTTCGTAAATTCGGAATCTTGATCATATTTTGGAGTTCATAATGTTCTTATATTCGGATTTTTGATAAAATTTTGGAGTTGGGAATGTTCGTACATTCGGAATCTTGATCATATTTTGGAGTTTGCAATGTTCGTACATTCGGAATCTTGATCATATTTTGGAGTTCGGAATGTTCGTACATTCGGAATCTTGATCGTATTTTGGAGTTCAGAATGTCTGCACATTCGGAATCTTGATCATATTTTGGAGTTCATAATGTTCTTATATTCGGATTTTTGATAAAATTTTGGAGTTGGGAATGTTCGTACATTCGGAATCTTGATCATATTTTGGAGTTTGCAATGTTCGTACATTCGGAATCTTGATCATATTTTGGAGTTCGGAATGTTCGTACATTCGGAATCTTGATCGTATTTTGGAGTTCAGAATGTCTGCACATTCGGAACCTTGATCATATTTTGGAGTTCAGAATGTTCGTACATTCGGAATCTTGATCATATTTTGGAGTTCGGAATGTTCGTACATTCGGAATCTTGATAACATTTTGGAGTTCAGAATGTTCGTACATTCGGAATCTTGATCATATTTTGGAGTTGGGAATGTTCGTACAATTTGTAGTTTGTTCAAAAAAGTAACAAACACATTGGACTGTTGATACAATCAAGATCTAGTTTGACTCCCAGATTTATAAAAGAGGTCTTAATCTCTAATTCGGTTATCCCCATTACTACCCTGAACAAAAATCAATAAGGCGACACTTATTTTTGCTCCCATTTTTCAGGAGCGGAACTCAAAGACCTAAAACTTTTTCAATGTCCACAAAAGGCATTTTTATCTCAAATATTGTTCACAAATTTGTCTAAATCTCGGTTACTGAGCTCTTCTTCTCCATATCAAAGTGCTGATTAGACAGTATAATTATTGCACAGGTGTACCTTAGGCTGGACAAACAGCATGATTATTGCACAGGTGTACCTTAGCCTGGCCACAATATAAGGCCACCCTAAAATGTGCAGTTTTATCACACAGCGCAATGCCACAGATGTTGCAAGTTCTTCTCCTTTGACAAGATAATCCATCAACCTGACTGATTAGACAGCATGATTATTGCACAGGTGTGCCTTAGGTTAGCCATAATAAAAGGCCACCCTAAAATATGCAGTTTTGTCATACAGCACAATACCACAGATAGCGCAAGTACTTCTGTGCAAAACATAATTCATCCACCTCACTGATTAGACAGCAAGATTATTACACAGGTGTGCCTTAGGCTGGCCACAAAAGGCCATCCTAAAATGAGCAGTTTTCTCACACAGCACAATGCCGCAGATGTCGCAAGTACTTCTCCTTTGCCAACATAATCCATCTACCTCACAGGTGTGGCATGATTGATGTGATGCTGATTAGAAAGCATGATTATTACACAGGTGCACCTTAGGCTGGTCACAATAAAAGGCCAACATAAAATGTGCAATTTTCTCACACAGCACAATGCCACAGATGGCAAAGGAGAATTAATTGCAAACAAGATAATCCATCCACCTCACGGATTAGACAGCTTGATTATTGCACAGGTGTGCCTTAGGCTGGCCACAATAAAAGGCCACCCTAAAATGTGCAGTTTTATAACACAACACAATGCCACAGGTGTCTCAACTACTTATCCTTTTCCGAGATATTTATCCACTTCACGGATTAGACAGCACGATTATTGCACAGGTGTGACTTAAGTTGGCCACAATAAAAGGCCACCATAAAATGTAGTGTTTTAATCACACACTTCAATGCCATAGATGTGGCAAGTACTTCTCTTCTGCCGTCATAATCTATCCACCTCACTGAATACGCAGCATGGTTATTGCACAGGTGTGCCTTAGGCTGGCCACAATAAAAGGCCACCATAAAATGTGCAGTTTTATCACACAACACAATGCCAAAAGGTGTCGCAAGTATTTTTCCTTTGCCGAGATAATCCATTCTACCTCACAGGTGCAGCATATCAAAATACAGAATAAGCAGCATGATTATTGCACAGGTGTGCCTTAGGCTGGCCACAATAAAAAAAAACACCCTAAAATGTGCAGTTTTATCACACAGCACAATGCCACAGGTGTCGCAAGTACTTTTCCTTTGTTGAGATAATCCATTCTACCTCACAGGTGCAGCATATCAAAATACTGAATAGGCAGCATGATTATTGCACAGGTGTGCCTTAGGCTGGCCACAATAAAAAAACACTCTAAAATGTGCAGTTTTATCACACAGCACAATGCCACAGATGTCACAAAAGGAGAAGTTAGTGATCCCTAACACAGATTTACACAAATTTGGGAATATTTAAGAGAAATAGGCCTTTTGTGCCCAAAGAAAATGTCTTCGATCTTAGAGTTACGCTCATGAAAAGTGGAGCAAAGCGAAAAAGTGTTGCGTGAAGTTTCCAATTAATCGACATTCTATTGCAATATTTGTAATCCGCCGGTGATGACACATAAGGAGGACCTGAATACCCCAATTCAAAGCTCGTAGAGGGGGAGGAGGAGTTACCCGTACAGGACCCCCATGTCTTGGGAGACTCGGTGGCAGGACAGAGGCGGTGGAGAGCCCCGTACAAGAGCTTTGCCGTTCAGCATTATACACCCCTAAGTGTCTGTGATGGGAGCTTCTTGCTGCCCTGGAGGCGATTATGGACCCCCTTCCCACCTGGGCCCATACATAAGCTGCACCAATGGACTGTCCGCCCCTACACCGCTGGGATGTATGGACGTCATGGGGAGCGCCCCCTTTAAACTGCATGTAATAGCACAGGAGTGACAGTCTCACAGGCAGATATTCCATATTCACCGCGCATTTAGTAAATATCCCAAGCCTTCTATTAGGCACTCAACCGCCGGCTAATCCGTAATCCTCTCATCATCCTTCACACGGGGCACAGCGCCACAGGGCAAAGATTATCCCAATAATGTCCACAGTGCCCACTGGTTCCTCGCTACAGAGGGAAGGGGGCATGGGACCGCTCATTACAAGACACACGGGCACGGCTATGGGTTAAAAGCAGATTACGACAGCGCCAGCCTGAACACGGAAGGGCTTTATCAACTAATGCTTGAGATGTAGCAGAGCCGAGCTGGTCATTCAGCAGATCTATATATTACTAACGGGATTAATGACAACCCATGACATCTAAACCACAAGGAGCCAGTGAAAGCAAAGTGCCCCCCTGCACCTGGCCAGCAGGGGGCGCAGGGGCCAGCAGGGGGCGCAGGGGCCAGCAGGGGGCGCAGGGGCCAGCAGGGGGCGCAGGGACCAGCAGGGGGCGCAGGGGCCAGCAGGGGGCGCAGGGGCCAGCAGGGGGCGCAGGGACCAGCAGGGGGCGCAGGGGCCAGCAGGGGGCGCAGGGGCCAGCAGGGGGCGCAGGGGCAGCAGGGGGCGCAGGGGGCGGACGCAGCCTTCATATCATCACTATAGATAGTGAGGGCTGCAATTATCATGGGGATCTGAAACCGTTTAGGATTGGACTAGTGATGTCATCACTTACTGGGAGATTCTTAGCCAATCAGGCTCTCCACACATTATACCCCCCGTCCTTGCACTCACATTGATGGTCACGTTACCCCCCATAGTACGAGGTCCTCATAAACACAGTGTTATACCCACATAGTCCCCCACACACAGTATGATACCCGCATAGTCCCCCACACACAGTATGATCCCTGCATAGTCCCCCACACACAGTATGATCCCTGCATAGTCCCCCACACACAGTATGATGCCCGCATAGTCCCACACACACAGTATGATGCCCGCATAGTCCCCCACACACAGTATGATGCCCGCATAGTCCCCCACACACAGTATGATGCCCGCATAGTCCCCCACACACAGTATGATGCCCGCATAGTCCCCCACACACAGTATGATCCCTGCATAGTCCCCCACACACAGTATGATGCCCGCATAGTCCCCCACACACAGTATGATCCCTGCATAGTCCCCCACACACAGTATGATCCCTGCATAGTCCCCCACACACAGTATGATCCCTGCATAGTCCCCCACACACAGTATAATGCCCGCATAGTCCCCCACACACAGTATGATGCCCGCATAGTCCCCCACACACAGTATGATGCCCGCATAGTCCCCCACACACAGTATGATGCCCGCATAGTCCCCCACACAGAGTATGATGCCCGCATAGTCCCCCACACACAGTATGATCCCTGCATAGTCCCCCACACACAGTATGATGCCCACATAGTCCCCCACACACAGTATGATGCCCGCATAGTCCCCCACACACAGTATGATCCCTGCATAGTCCCCCACACACAGTATGATGCCCGCATAGTCCCCCACACACAGTATGATGCCCGCATAGTCCCCCACACACAGTATGATGCCCGCATAGTCCCCCACACACAGCATGATGCCCGCATAGTCCCCCACACACACAGTATGATCCCTGCATAGTCCCCCACACACAGTATAATGCCCGCATAGTCCCCCACACACAGTATGATGCCCGCATAGTCCCCCACACACAGTATGATGCCTGCATAGTCCCCCACACACAGTATATCACAATTGTCCCCCACACACACAATATGATACCCGCATAGTCCCCCACACACAGTATATCCCAATTGTCCCCCACACACAGTATGATGCCCGCATAGTCCCCCGCACACAGTATGATGCTCGCATAGTCCCCCTCACACACACAATATGATGCCCGTGTAGTCCCCCACACATAGTATGATGCCCGCATAGTCCCCCACACACAGTATGATGCCCGCATAGTCCCCCACACACAGTATGATGCCCGCATAGTCCCCCACACACAGTATGATCCCTGCATAGTCCCCCACACACAGTATGATGCCCGCATAGTCCCCCACACACAGTATGATCCCTGCATAGTCCCCCACACACAGTATGATCCCTGCATAGTCCCCCACACACAGTATGATCCCTGCATAGTCCCCCACACACAGTATAATGCCCGCATAGTCCCCCACACACAGTATGATGCCCGCATAGTCCCCCACACACAGTATGATGCCCGCATAGTCCCCCACACACAGTATGATGCCCGCATAGTCCCCCACACAGAGTATGATGCCCGCATAGTCCCCCACACACAGTATGATCCCTGCATAGTCCCCCACACACAGTATGATGCCCACATAGTCCCCCACACACAGTATGATGCCCGCATAGTCCCCCACACACAGTATGATCCCTGCATAGTCCCCCACACAC
>NC_134361.1:229448427-229608427 GCF_048569485.1 Anomaloglossus baeobatrachus
ACGATCTGGCGGTATGGGAACAGTTCTTAATGGAGTTTAATGGGAGGTCATTGTGGATCAGACCACCGGTTTCAAATTTTGATCTAGACATCCACACTGATGCAGCGGGGTCAACTGGTTTTGGTGCATATTGTTCGGGACAGTGGTGTGCAGATAGGTGGCCAGAGAGTTGGAGAAACAATGGGTTAACACGAAACTTAGTACTCCTTGAATTGTTCCCCATAGTGGTTGCTTGTGAAATTTGGTACAATATTTTCCAAAACCGAAAAGTGAGATTTCATTGTGATAACTTGGGAGTTGTAGAAGTCATCAACAAACAATCAGCGTCTTCCCTGCCTGTTGTTACGTTGCTGCGTCATCTAGTGCTGCGCTGTTTAAAGTCACATTGTCAGATTACAGCTGTGCATGTCCCCGGTGTTTGCAATTCTGTGGCTGATGCTCTGTCTCGTTTTCAGTGGGACAGATTCCGTTCGTTAGCCCCGATGGCAGAGGTACAAGGCAAGAAGTGTCCGGATTTTCTGTGGTCACTGCCAGTGACACCGCATACGCTCTGATAGAACGGTCTGTGGGTGTAAGCACATGGCAGAGGTACCAGTCAGCATGGAGGGAATGGGAAGACTTGTGTGCTCTAGTGGCACATGATGCCAGGTTACATGACAATGTTTCCTTGTTGTTATTTTACATTAGCAGGGCCTTTGTGGACGGTACTTCATTGTCCAGTATTGATAGTAAAATGTCTGGATTAGCTTTTTGGTTTAAGTTGCACGACTTCACTGATTACACAAAGCATTTTTTAGTTAAGCAGGCCCTAAAGGGTTACAGGAAAAGTTGTAAGAAGACCAGAGATAAACGGCGTCCGATTTCTTTCCAGTTATTGCAGCAGATGCTGAGTGTACTAGGCCGAGTCTGTAGCAGTCCCTTTGAAGTGTTTCTCTTTAGTTGTGCATTCACACTGGCCTTTTTTGGCGCTTTTAGAATCAGCGAGTTGGTGGCGAGTAGCTCCACCAGAAGTGGGGGTCTACAAGCCGAGGACATGCATCAGTACACAGACAGATTAGAATGTTTTCTGGCAAAGTCAAAAACTGATCAACAGGGTAGAGGAAAATGGATCACATTGTTTCCTTTAAGCGGGTCCAGGGCCTGCCCGGTCATCTGTTTTAGAAACTATGTCTCAAGAAGGCCAAATATCCAAGGTTCATTACTAATTCATGAGGATTGTAAGTCATTGTCACAATTTCAATTCACAGCAGTTCTTAAAAAATGCCTGACAATATTGGGAGAGTCTCCAAATGCATTCACTTCACACTCATTTAGGATAGGAGCAGCCACAGAAGCTGTAGATGGGGCTTAGAGCCTGACATAGTTAAAAAAATCGGGAGATGGGAATCGAGCAGATTTAAGAGTTACATTCGATTACATTTATTATAAATGGCGTACATGTATATATATGTGTACATTTTGGCAATCTTATAGTAGTTGTGTCTTCATTTAGACAATTGTGTGATAATTGTGTTTTTGTTTTTTGTTTTAGCTGAACAGCAATGCCTGGTTTGGATCATGGGACATTCATTTGTTTTTTGGGGGGCCTTACGTGCAGCAGTCAGGCCTAATGGCAAACAGTTGGGGTTGCCCAGTTCCTTGGCACGGGTGACATGGATAGGAAAGAGGGGAATGCAGTGGCATCAGCTGTTAAAAGAAATCCAGTATCATGTGGAGTTCTACCGCCCCCCGGACGTCTTACTTATCCATTTAGGTGGTAATGATTTAGCAATAAGAACATCAAGACATTTAGTTAGGAACATAAAGCTTGATATGTTGAATTTATGGAGGTCTTACCCAGAAACAGTGGTGGTCTGGTCGGATATAGTAGCTAGACAAATGTGGAGAACAGCGCGATCAGTGGCTCGCATCAATAATACAAGGATAAAGGTTAATAAAAAAATAACAAAATTTGTGTTGGAAAACGGAGGGGTGGCCATACGTCACCAGATGCTGGAAAATACAAAGGAACATTTTTGGAGAGATGATAAGGTACATCTTAATGACATTGGCATTGATATATGGATGTTGGGAATACAAGAAGGAGTAGAACGAGCCATTAAGTGATGACACACAGATCTACCTCTCTGGACCTGACATTACCTCTCTACTAACCAAAATACCACAATGTCTGTCTGCTATTTCATCCTTCTTCTCTGCACGATTCCTAAAACTTAACATGGACAAAACAGAGTTTATTGTCTTTCCTCCTCCTCACTCACCTCCTCCAACAAGCCTTTCCATCAAACTTGATGGTTGCTCACTCTCCCCAGTCTCACAAGCTCGTTGCCTTGGAGTAACCCTCGACTCTGCTCTATCCTTCAAGCCACACATCCAAGCCCTCTTCAACTCATGCCGATTACAACTCAAAAATATCTCCCGGATCCGTGCTTTCCTTAACCAAGAATCTTCAAAAACATTAGTGCATGCCCTCATCATCTCCCGCCTCGACTACTGCAACCTCCTGCTCTCTGGCCTCCCTTCCAACACTCTTGCACCCCTCCAATCTATCCTAAACTCTGCAGCCCGCTTAATCCACCTCTCCCCTCGCTACTCCCCAGCCTCGCCACTCTGCCAATCCCTTCACTGGCTTCCCATCGCCCAACGACTCCAGTTCAAAACATTAACCATGACATACAAAGCCATGCACAACCTGTCTCCTCCCTACATCTGTGACCTAGTCTCCCAGTACCTACCTGCACGCAACCTTAGATCCTCACAAGATCTCCTTCTCTGCTCCTCTCTTATTTCCTCTTCCCACAATCGTGTACAAGATTTCTCCCGTGCATCCCCCATACTCTGGAACGCTCTACCTCAGCACATCAGACTCTCCACTACCGTGGAAAGCTTCAAGAGGAACCTCAAGACCCACCTCTTCCAACAAGCCTACAACCTACAATAGCCCTCAGCCCAGTAGACCACTGCGCAACCAGCTCTGTCCTCACCTATTGTACCATCACCCATTCCCTGTAGACTGTGAGCCCTCGCGGGCAGGGTCCTCTCTCCTCCTATACCAGTCTGTCTTGTACTGTTAATGATTGTTGTACATATACCCTCTTTCACTTGTAAAGCGCCATGGAATAAATGGCGCTATAATAATAAATAATAATAATAATAATAATTAAGTTGTGGAGGAACTCACTCTTGTAAGGTGTCACAAGAGCGAGTCTTGGCGGGATGTGGTTGTTTAAACCCCCTCTTTGTTGGTTGGAGAATTATGTTTTTAATGGGGTCCCTGGGCCAGAGCTCAGCGGACAGTGGAATATGGGTCCCTGGGGAGGAGCTCAGTGGACAGTGGAATAGATGGGTCCCTGGGGAGGAGCTCAGCGGACACAAGGAAAATGATCAAGGGGTATACCCAGATTCCCCCTTGAGCTAGGTGTATACGGCGGAGGGGGATATGGGGCTGGGATTTATAACAACCACATCTCTGGGCCGATAATCTTGTTTTTTCTTATTGATGTTTTTTCTTATTAAAATAAAGGGCTGCTGTGGCCAAAATTTTAATCCATGTCACGCAGTGTGTGGTGTCTTATTTATTAGATTACCAGGAGCGCAATTCACTAGTCCATCAGTCAAGCAGAGTGAAGGCAGATAGACGTAACGTACATGACTGAGGCAGTGATAGATCCAGGAAAGGGTTAAGGAGTAAGGGATGGGGGTTTTTACCTAAGGAATGTGGTGGTGGGCGAGCAGGAGGAGAGATGGGGGCAGGGGCCATATAAGAAATAGGTCCCATGTTAAGGTGTCATTCCTTTGTCCTGGACTTAAAGACTGAACAAGCAGTTGTCCCACCCACCCTCCCTATAATAAAGGGAAATGTATCAATATCAGGACTTTGCAACACTGTCAATATTCTAACAATGTTATTGGTATTCAACATCATCGGTATTTTATCAACATTATTAGTATTGTATCGTATTGTATCAATTGTTATCAGTAATGTATCCAAATTGACAATGTCATATCAACATATTAATATTGTATTAACATTTTAATATTGTATGTTACAGCAGCATTTGGCGGCGGCGGGATGTGGTTGTTTAAACCCCCTCTTTGTTGGTTGGAGAATTATGTTTTTAATGGGGTCCCTGGGCCAGAGCTCAGCGGACAGTGGAATATGGGTCCCTGGGGAGGAGCTCAGTGGACAGTGGAATAGATGGGTCCCTGGGGAGGAGCTCAGCGGACACAAGGAAAATGATCAAGGGGTATACCCAGATTCCCCCTTGAGCTAGGTGTACACGGCGGAGGGGGATATGGGGCTGGGATTTATAACAACCACATCTCTGGGCCGATAATCTTGTTTTTTCTTATTGATGTTTTTTCTTATTAAAATAAAGGGCTGCTGTGGCCAAAATTTTAATCCATGTCACGCAGTGTGTGGTGTCTTATTTATTAGATTACCAGGAGCGCAATTCACTAGTCCATCAGTCATGGAAACCTAATAAATAAGACACCACACACTGCGTGACATGGATTAAAATTTTGGCCACAGCAGCCCTTTATTTTTAATAAGAAAAAACATCAACAAGAAAAAACAAGATTATCGGCCCAGAGATGTGGTTGTTATAAATCCCAGCCCCATATCCCCCTCCGCCGTGTACACCTAGCTCAAGGGGGATTCTGGGTATACCCCTTGATCATTTTCCTTGTGTCCGCTGAGCTCCTCCCCAGGGACCCATCTATTCCACTGTCCACTGAGCTCCTCCCCAGGGACCCATATTCCACTGTCCGCTGAGCTCTGGCCCAGGGACCCCATTAAAAACATAATTCTCCAACCAACAAAGAGGGGGTTTAAACAACCACATCCCGCCGCCGCCAAATGCTGCTGTAACATACAATATTAAAATGTTAATACAATATTAATATGTTGATATGACATTGTCAATTTGGATACATTACTGATAACAATTGATACAATACGATACAATACTAATAATGTTGATAAAATACCGATGATGTTGAATACCAATAACATTGTTAGAATATTGACAGTGTTGCAAAGTCCTGATATTGATACATTTCCCTTTATTATAGGGAGGGTGGGTGGGACAACTGCTTGTTCAGTCTTTGAGTCCAGGACAAAGGAATGACACCTTAACATGGGACCCCGAGAGCGTCATAGGCTATGTTGTGAGCCGAAATTTTAACCCCGCACGTTCCAATTTACCAATCAATTTTGCCCCTATCTACATAATGGGGAAAAAGTGAAACGAAAAGTGTATCCGCACCGTCGCATTTACAATCATGAAATTATGCACAGACCCCTCATGTGACCCAGGGAACGTCGTACACTATGTTTTGACAGGACATTTAACCCCGTGCTTTACAGTTACTCTCCAAAAAACATGCCTCCATTAAAGTAAATGGAACCTGGAACTACAGGTTATTAGTAGCAGCTGTGATTGATTGCTACAGGAACAAAAGACATTCATAGTATAAGAAGCTTATGTGTGAGGTAATAAGATGTCGGTGGGGAGACGGATAGAGACAGACCTGGAAAGAGACAGACCGGGAAAGAGACAGACCTGGAAAGAGACAGAACTGGAAAGAGACAGAACTGGAAAGAGACAGACCGGGAAAGAGACAGACCGGGAAAGAGACAGACCGGGAAAGAGACAGACCGGGAAAGAGACAGACCGGGAAAGAGACAGACCGGGAAAGAGACAGACCGGGAAAGAGACAGACCGGGGAAAGAGACAGACCGGGGAAAGAGACAGACCGGGGAAAGAGACAGACGGGGAAAGAGACAGACGGGGAAAGAGACAGACGGGGAAAGAGACAGACAGGGAAAGAGACAGACCGGGAAAGAGACAGACCGGGAAAGAGACAGACCGGGAAAGAGACAGACCGGGAAAGAGACAGACCGGGAAAGAGACAGACCGGGAAAGAGACAGACCGGGAAAGAGACAGACCGGGAAAGAGACAGACGGGGAAAGAGACAGACCGGGGAAAGAGACAGACCGGGGAAAGAGACAGACCGGGGAAAGAGACAGACCGGGAAAGAGACAGACCGGGAAAGAGACAGACCGGGAAAGAGACAGACCGGGAAAGAGACAGACCGGGAAAGAGACAGACCGGGAAAGAGACAGACCGGGAAAGAGACAGACCGGGAAAGAGACAGAACTGGAAAGAGACAGAACTGGAAAGAGACAGAACTGGAAAGAGACAGACCGGGAAAGAGACAGACCGGGAAAGAGACAGACCAGGAAAGAGACAGACCGGGAAAGAGACAGACGGGGAAAGAGACAGACGGGGAAAGAGACAGACGGGGAAAGAGACAGACGGGGAAAGAGACAGACGGGGAAAGAGACAGACCGGGGAAAGAGACAGACCGGGAAAGAGACAGACCGGGAAAGAGACAGACCGGGAAAGAGACAGACCGGGAAAGAGACAGACCGGGAAAGAGACAGACGGGGAAAGAGACAGACGGGGAAAGAGACAGACCGGAAGAGAGACAGAGACAGGCAGACAGGGAAGGAGGAGACAGCCAGAGAGACAGACAAAGATAGATAGGGAAAGACACAGACCTTGATAGAGACAGATGGGGAAAGAGACAGACAGAGACAGGCTGACAGACAGGAAAAGACACAAAGAGACGGGGACAGACCTGGAAAAAGACAGACCTGGAAAGAGACAGACCTGGAAAGAGACAGACGGAGCACATTACTTGGCCAATTCAGTTAAATCTGTGTGGAATATCTGTGGTGATGAAATATATGTTGTGAAATGCTTCTATTAGCTTAGTTTTTGCCTTTTAATAATTACATTTCTATCTATTTGTTTTGTGGTGTGTGTGTGCAGAATACATTTTTGTTAATACACTCTATTTTGTTAATAACAGCAGTTATTAACCCGGGCGAAGCCGGATAGTACAGCTAGTATAGTATATAACGCTAGTATCCTACAGTATACGGTAGTACAGTATAGTGCTAGTATAAGTTAGTATTCCACAGTATATGGCAGTTTAGTACAAGAATATGCCAGTATCCTACTGTATATGGTAGTATAGAATAACGCTAGTATCCTACAGTATACGGTAGTACAGTATATGTCTGTCCTACAGCATACAGTAGTATACTATAATGCTAATATATGCCAGTATCCCACAGTATACGGTAGTGTAGTATAGCACTAGTATATACCAGTTCTCATACAGTATACGGTAGAAAAGTATAGGGCTAGTATATGCCAGTATCCCACAGTATACGGTAGTGTAGTATAGCACTAGTATATACCAGTTCTCATATAGTACTCCAAGACTTCTCCCGAGCATCCCCAGTCTCCTGGAACTCGCTGCCTCAACACGTCAGACTATCCCCTACCCTTGCAAACTTCAAACGGAACCTGAAAACTCATCTGTTCAGAAATGCCTACAATCTACAATGAACTCGCTGCCGCCCGACCACCGTGCGGAGCTGCCGCCCGACCACCGTGCAGAGCTGCCGCCCCACCACCGTGCGGAGCCGCCGCCTGACCTACACCCCACCTATTGTCTCCTCCCCATAATCCTATAGAATGTAAGCCCGCAAGGGTAGGGCCCTCTTCCCTCTGTACTAGTCTGTCTACTGTAACTTGTATACGTATTTTGTATGTAACCCCCTTCTCATGTACAGCACCATGGAATTAATGGTGCTCTATAAATAAATAATAATAATAATAATAATATAGTATACGGTAGTGTAGTATAGCACTAGTATATGCCAGTTCTCATACAGTATACGGTAGAATAGTATAGGGCTAGTATATGCCAGGATCCCACAGTATATGGTAGTGTAGTATAGCACTAGTATATACCAGTTCTCATACAGTATACGGTAGAAAAGTATAGGGCTAGTATATGCCAGGATCCCACAGTATACGGTAGTGTAGTATAGCACTAGTATATACCAGTTCTCATATAGTATACGGTAGTGTAGTATAGCACTAGTATATGCCAGTTCTCATACAGTATACGGTAGAATAGTATAGGGCTAGTATATGCCAGGATCCCACAGTATACGGTAGTGTAGTATAGCACTAGTATATACCAGTTCTCATATAGTATACGGTAGTGTAGTATAGCACTAGTATATACCAGTATCCTACAGGATACGGTAGAATAGTATAGGGCTAGTATATGCCAGTATCCCATGGTATACTGTAGTACAGTAAATGAAGCGCCCCTGAAGTCATCAGGGGCTACAGGGAACTGCATCCTAACCAGGATGCAGGGCCTACCTCCAAGGACCCAGAAGACCAGTGCCGGTAACAGCAAAACATTCCAGTTGATCCCTGTTTTTCCCCATTCCCAAAGACAGGTGACAGGCTAGGGTTGGACCCAGTGGATGCCACCCAGGGGAGGGACCGATCCAGTCCACTAGACGACAACCAGCAGGGCGGGGTCAGTCAGTAAGTGGAAGTGAGAGGAGACGGACGTAACTGTAGTGACAGGAGTGTGACAGTGACCTGAGGGCCCAGGCGTGTGGTTACCGGTGGAGTACTCCTGGAACCATAGCACCGACGGGGCACAGAGCCCTAAGTCAGGCAAACGCTCCAGGCAGACCTGATAACACCTGCACAGTGAGGGGTCCATCCAGGACCTCACAGATCGTAAAGTTGAGGACACCGTAGCAACGGGAGAATCGGGGACAGGGCCAGAGACTCCAACCCCACAGGGTTCAAGCTACTGTCAAACGGACTAACTGCAAGACATCCAGGAGGGGACCCCCAGACGCTCCAAGCCACGGGGACCCACCAAACAGAGACCGGTGCAGGGGAAAGACGCCACCAGGTCACCACAGCGGCACCGGGACTAAGGGGACTAAGGGGACCAGTGGTGAGGACCAGTGGTGAGGACCAGCGGTGAGGACCAGCGGTGAGGACCAGCCTTCCTCAGGTGACCAGCCATAACAACGCTGTGAGTAAAGAACCAGTTACACTGCAACCCCTTGTGCGGCTGCCTTCATTCCACACCCAACAACACCATCTATCCTCAGGGGCCCGGCCATGCTTTCAGAGGGCCCAACATCCAGGCTGCCACCAACACCAGCCCCAGCGGTGAGAACTGAGCAGCGGCGGCTCCATCCACACACATATATATATATATATATATAGCCGCGACCCGCAAGTGGCGTCACGACAAAAACGTTATCAATCCCCTGTAAATAACCACTTTTTAAAGCGACCCCCAGGATCACGGAAGCGGGCAATGGCCACCCAGTGACATCTTCCCAGCAATACATCGCCCGGGACCGAGTACCCCATAACCCTGGGGCAAGACCTATAGTGCTAATATATGCCAATAGCCCACAGTATATGGTAGTACAGTATAGCGCTAATATATGCGAATAGCCCACAGTATACGGTAGACAGTATACCACTAGTATATGCCAGTATCCCACAGTATACAGTAATACAGTATAGCGCTAGTATATGCCAGTATCCCACAGTATACGGTAGACAGTATACCACTAGTATATGCCAGTATCCCACAGTATACAGTAATACAGTATAGCGCTAGTATATGTCAGTATCCCACAGTATACAGTAATACAGTATAGCGCTAGTATATGCCAGTATCCCACAGTATACGGTAGTACAGTATAGCGCTAGTATATGCCAGTATCCCACAGTATACGGTAGTACAGTATAGCACTAGTATATGCCAGTATCCCACAGTATACAGTAATACAGTATAGCACTAGTATATGCCAGTATCCCACAGTATACGGTAGTACAGTGTAGCGCTAGTATATGCCAGTATCCCACAGTATACGGTAGTACAGTGTAGCGCTAGTATATGCCAGTATCCCACAGTATACAGAAATACAGTGTAGCACTAGTATATGTCAGTATCCCACAGTATACAGTAATACAGTATAGCGCTAGTATATGCCAGTATCCCACAGTATACAGTAGTACAGTATAGCGCTAGTATATGTCAATATCCCACAGTATACAGTAATACAGTATAGCACTAGTATATGCCAGTATCCCACAGTATACAGTAGTACAGTATAGCGCTAGTATATACCAGTATCCCACAGTATATAGTAGTACAGCATAGCGCTAGTATATGGCAGTATACCACAGTATACAGTAGTACAGTATAGCGCTAGTATATGCCAGTATCCCACAGTATACAGTAATACAGTATAGCACTAGTATATGCCAGTATCCCACAGTATACGGTAGTACAGTATAGCGCTAGTATATGCCAGTATCCCACAGTATACAGTAGTACAGTATAGCGCTAGTATATGCCAGTATCCCACAGTATACAGTAGTACAGTATAGCGCTAGTATATGCCAGTATCCCACAGTATACAGTAATACAGTATAGCGCTAGTATATACCAGTATCCCACAGTATACAGTAATACAGTATAGCGCTAGTATATGCCAGTATCCCACAGTATACAGTAATACAGTATAGCACTAGTATATGCCAGTATCCCACAGTATATGGTAGTACAGTATAGCGCTAGTATATGCCAGTATCCCACAGTATATGGTAGTACAGTATAGCGCTAGTATATGCCAGTATAATACAGTATACAGTAGTACAGTATAGCGCTAGTATATGCCAGTATCCCACAGTATACAGTAATACAGTATAGCGCTAGTATATGCCAGTATCCCACAGTATACAGTAGTACAGTATAGCGCTAGTATATGCCAGTATCCCACAGTATACAGTAGTACAGTATAGCGCTAGTATATGCCAGTATCCCACAGTATACAGTAATACAGTATAGCACTAGTATATGCCAGTATCCCACAGTATACAGTAGTACAGTATAGCGCTAGTATATGCCAGTATCCCACAGTATACAGTAATACAGTATAGCACTAGTATATGCCAGTATCCCACAGTATACAGTAATACAGTATAGCGCTAGTATATGCCAGTATCCCACAGTATACAGTAATACAGTATAGCGCTAGTATATGCCAGTATCCCACAGTATATGGTAGTACAGTATAGCACTAGTATATGCCAGTATCCCACAGTATACAGTAATACAGTATAGCACTAGTATATGCCAGTATCCCACAGTATACAGTAGTACAGTATAGCGCTAGTATATGCCAGTATCCCACAGTATATGGTAGTACAGTATAGCGCTAGTATATGCCAGTATCCCACAGTATACAGTAATACAGTATAGCACTAGTATATGCCAGTATCCCACAGTATACAGTAGTACAGTATAGCGCTAGTATATGCCAGTATCCCACAGTATACAGTAATACAGTATAGCACTAGTATATGCCAGTATCCCACAGTATACAGTAATACAGTATAGCGCTAGTATATGCCAGTATCCCACAGTATACAGTAATACAGTATAGCGCTAGTATATGCCAGTATCCCACAGTATATGGTAGTACAGTATAGCGCTAGTATATGCCAGTATCCCACAGTATACGGTAGTACAGTATAGCGCTAGTATATGCCAGTATCCCACAGTATATGGTAGTACAGTATAGCGCTAGTATATGCCAGTATAATACAGTATACAGTAATACAGTATAGCGCTAGTATATGCCAGTATCCCACAGTATATAGTAGTACAGCATAGCGCTAGTATATGGCAGTATACCACAGTATACAGTAGTACAGTATAGCGCTAGTATATGCCAGTATCCCACAGCATACAGTAATACAGTATAGCACTAGTATATGCCAGTATCCCACAGTATATGGTAGTACAGTATAGCGCTAGTATATGCCAGTATCCCACAGTATACAGTAATACAGTATAGCGCTAGTATATGCCAGTATCCCACAGTATACAGTAGTACAGTATAGCGCTAGTATATGCCAGTATCCCACAGTATACAGTAATACAGTATAGCGCTAGTATATGCCAGTATCCCACAGTATATGGTAGTACAGTATAGCACTAGTATATGCCAGGATCCCACAGTATACGGTAGTACAGTATAGCGCTAGTATATGGCAGTATACCACAGTATACAGTAGTACAGTATAGCGCTAGTATATGCCAGTATCCCACAGTATACAGTAGTACAGTATAGCGCTAGTATATGCCAGTATCCCACAGTATATGGTAGTACAGCATAGCGCTAGTATATGCCAGTATCCCACAGTATATGGTAGTACAACATAGCGCTAGTATATGCCAGTATCCCACAGTATACAGTAATACAGTATAGCACTAGTATATGCCAGTATCCCACAGTATACAGTAATGCAGTATAGCACTAGTATATGCCAGTATCCCACAGTATATGGTAGTACAGTATAGCGCTAGTATATGCCAGTATCCCACAGTATACAGTAATGCAGTATAGCACTAGTATATGCCAGTATCCCACAGTATATGGTAGTACAGTATAGCGCTAGTATATGCCAGTATCCCACAGTATACAGTAATGCAGTATAGCACTAGTATATGCCAGTATCCCACAGTATATGGTAGTACAGTATAGCGCTAGTATATGCCAGTATCCCACAGTATACAGTAGTACAGTATAGCGCTAGTATATGCCAGTATCCCACAGTATACAGTAATACAGTATAGCGCTAGTATATACCAGTATCCCACAGTATATGGTAGTACAGTATAGCGCTAGTATATGCCAGTATCCCACAGTATACAGTAATACAGTATAGCGCTAGTATATGCCAGTATCCCACAGTATATGGTAGTACAGTATAGCGCTAGTATATGCCAGTATCCCACAGTATACAGTAATACAGTATAGCGCTAGTATATGCCAGTATCCCACAGTATATGGTAGTACAGTATAGCGCTAGTATATGCCAGTATCCCACAGTATACAGTAGTACAGTATAGCGCTAGTATATGCCAGTATCCCACAGTATACAGTAATACAGTATAGCACTAGTATATGCCAGTATCCCACAGTATACAGTAGTACAGTATAGCGCTAGTATATGCCAGCATCCCACAGTATACAGTAGTACAGTATAGCGATAGTATATGCCAGTATCCCACAGTATACAGTAGTACAGTATAGCGCTAGTATATACCAGTATCCCACAGTATACAGTAGTACAGTATAGCACTAGTATATGCCAGTATCCCACAGTATACAGTAGTACAGTATAGCGCTAGTATATGCCAGTATCCCACAGTATACAGTAGTACAGTATAGCGCTAGTATATACCAGTATCCCACAGTATATAGTAGTACAGTATAGCACTAGTATATGCCAGTATCCCACAGTATACAGTAGTACAGTATAGCGCTAGTATATACCAGTATCCCACAGTATACAGTAGTACAGTATAGCGCTAGTATATGCCAGTATCCCACAGTATACAGTAGTATAGTATAGCGCTAGTATATGCCAGTATAATACAGTATATGGTAGAACAGTATAGCGCTAGTATATGCCAGTATCCCACAGTATACAGTAGTATAGTATAGTGCTAGTATATGCCAGTATAATACAGTATATGGTAGAACAGTATATGGCAGTATAGTATAGTGCTAGTATATGCCAGTATCCTACAGTATACAGTTGTACAGTATAGTGCTAGTATATGGAAGTATTGTACACTATATGGTAGTATAGTATAGCACTAGTATATGCCAGTGTGACGCCCTGGGCAAGCCAGGGGTCACAGGTCATCACACCACCACACCCTACACCCCAGTTAGGAACACCAAGGCTAACCTAAAATCCTTGTTGCCTTCCTCCAGGGGCTGATGTCCACACCAGGGGGTGGGCCAGGCGGTGTTGGCTCCGCCCACCAAGGAGTTCACAGCCCTGGAGGCGGGAAAACCAGGCAGTTAAGCTAGGGAAGTGAAAGTGAGAGGAAGCAATTCAAGCTTGATAGAGAAGGAGTAAAAAGTGACAGTAGTAAAGCCTGAAGTTGGTCCGGGTGTGTGCCCCGGACTGAGACCGCAAGGTCAGCAGACGGCGGTGATTGTCTGCAGGGGGACTGCTCGGAGGTTGCTGGAAGGACCGCGGACGGGTAGTGGCCCGGCGGTCTGGAGCAGTATACGAAGGACAGTCAGCACCAGGGCAGGGGCCTTTCGGATCCCGGCAAGGCTAGGAGTCGCCGTGAATTTGCCAAATCCGTCAGTGAAGGGGACGTCTGTCTCCAAACAACCAAGTCCCGATTGAAGGCAACAGTCCAACCGTAACAGAGAGACACCGCCACCGCCAGGGCACCAGTTTCTCAGGGCCAGCGCCTGCGGGCAAAGAGGGGCTCCTCCGGCCCATATCCAAGCCGGGGACCGGGTTACCGGTGGGAACCCATCGAAACCATCATCATCTTAGGTGCAGGAAGAAGGGACCGTCACCTACTGGGGAAAAGCAACTGCAGCCGTCCGTGGGAACCGTCTTTCCAGCCGTGTGTTTTACCGAGAACTGTGTCCCCGTCTCAGGCTGAGTGAGTACCACAGTGCCGCAAGGCACAGCGCTGCCCCCGCAACCCTGCACCCCACCAAGCCCTGCATCACCCACCTCATCACTGGGCCCCGGGACAACCAACCCCTACCCACGGAGGGGAGGACCAACATCTAGCTGCTCCATACCATCCCTCCCGGGATCCCCATACAGAGCAGCGGTGGTGTCAACAAATCACAACAACCGTGGGTGGCGTCACGGACAATAAACTATCCCAAAAACCAATCCCCTTTCATTCACGGGCGAGGAGCGCCGCTCAAGTCCCCGGGATCCGGCCCATCGCTCGAGCCACCGAGCAGCAGCAGCCGGACCCGAGCAGTGGGAGAGCGCGGCGTCCCCTCCTCCACCCGCGACAACTTGGCGTCACGAACAGGATCTTACCGCTCTGCCGTTGGGTAGAGGTGCGCCTTGTGACCGCCGGAGGTATCCGGCCGGAAAATTTCAGAAGTCGCCATCTTTGGCGCGAAAAGTTCCCGCTCGAGCGTCTTCTCGAGTAGTAGAGGCGCGAAGGCCAAAACCCCGCCCCGATAGAGGAGGGGCCGGAAAGAGGCTAAGGGGGACGGAAACAAGATGTCTGCGCCCGACGGAGCCGCTGGAGGAGCGGTGGTCGCAGCCGCATGTAACTAGCGCTGTAGCGTGCAGGGACGCCAGGACTCTGCTGAAACACGTTCCTGGATCCAGAAGCAAGATGTGCCAGGAGCTCCAGGCCCAAGTCCACTTCAAGCTGGCGAAGTGGACGTCGGAGATGAAGGGCCTGGCCGCAACCGTTTGGGCATCTGAAGTGGAGGTGGTCTCAGAGGAGCGGGTAAGCGACCCACGCCCCTATGTCCCCGAGGGATCGGTCGATACGGCTGAGGGGCCCGGCCTGCTGCCGTCCACCACGCTACCTCTCTCACTGTCCATGCCTGCGGCCAACGCCCCGACCGACCCGTTACCCCTGCCACCGGTAGCGGAGCCCGCAGCATCTGTGGGAGAGGGCCCAGACCTGCGGCCCCCGGGCCTTACCTTTACCACCGCCCTGGCACCCGTCCCGGCTCCCATCCCAGCCGCGACGGAGTTGATGACGGCCCCGGCAGTCCGCCCGGCCGCAGTGGAGGCGATCCTCGATCAAACGCCAGCATCGCAAGCCACGTTGACCGCTCCCAGGCACCGGGCCTCGGCTGAGGCACGGGGGGGGGGATGTAGCTGCCAAGCGGCAGAGCAGGCCACGTCACAGCGGGGTCCCTCATTACTGAAGGTGCCGGTCGTAGCCGACACGGAGGGACTCTGGCTGGGTCTGTTCCCCGCACAGGCCGAACAGGAGCAAGCAGAAAGTGCTCCAGACTGGGGGCGGCGGCAACAGCAGCTGCGCAGGGAGATCGATGCCCGAGAGGGGTGTAGAGCGGATGTGCATGCCCGCATGAATGTGGAGAAAGATCACCCGCAGCGAGCTACCATCGGGGTCCACAGCGGTGCACCATGTGAAGGTGGCACTAGAGCTCCGCGATTGAGGATGGACTGCTAAGCCGGCGGTCCTCCGCCTAAAAGTTGTCCCCGTTGGGACCACCAGTGTGTGTGCTTAAAAGTTTTGAAAGTTTTTGAAATGATGACAAATGAGAAAATGATTACCGTGAAAGTAACCTGATTGTCTACCGTGATTGGGAACCGGCCGTTGCCGGCAGCGTTGTCCCCGTGGGGACCGCTTGAAAAATTTGCATAGGAACTCCTATGGACAAGCCCGTGAACTTGCAGGGCAACCACAAACGTTAAGTGGCTTGTAAATATAAAATTTGTTGTGCAGCTACCATAACCGCATCCGGAGAGGCAGGTTTGAGGGGGGGCCCGCAGTAGAGCAGGCTGGGGCCCAGCCACCACAGGGACCGGTGGCTACCCTCTGGAGGGGAAGGACAGATCCCGCTCGGGTAACTTGTGCTGGACTGGGGTCAAGGGGTGCTGCCTGGGTTTTAGGGGCAGCATCAGGGCCAGGTTACTTGGGTGGGAGAGAGCGGCAGCCACAACCGTTTAAAATGTTTACAACGTTTAAGTACCGAACCTCCCAATGTGGGATGATGTCATAACTTGTATTATGTGTTTACCTTTTTATATAATTACAGAAAATAAAACCGGTGTTGGACGGGCAGCCCGCGGACGGTCTGCATTTTGCTAAGGGGGAATGTGACGCCCTGGGCAAGCCAGGGGTTACAGGTCACAACACCACCACACCCTACACCCCTGTTAGGAACACCAAGGCTAACCTAAAATCCTTGTTGCCTTCCTCCAGGATCTGATGTACACACCAGGGGGTGGGCCAGGCGGTTGGCTCCGCCCACCGAGGAGTTCACAGCCCTGGAGGCGGGGAAACCAGACAGTTAAGCTAGGGAAGTGAAAGTGAGAGGAAGCAAGTCAGGCTTGAGAGAGAAGGAGTAAAAAGTGACAGTTTGTAAAGCCTGAAGCTGGTCCGGGTGTGTGCCCCGGACTGAGACAGCAAGGTCAGCAGACGGCGGTGACTGTCTGCAGGGGTGACTGCTTGGAGGTTGCTGGAAGGACCGCGGATGGGTGGTGGCCTGGCGGTCTGGAGCAGTATACGAAGAACAGTCAGCACCAGGGCAGGGGCCTTTCGGACCCCGGCAAGGCTAGGAGTCACCGTGAATTTGCCAAATCCGTCAGTGAAGGGGACCTCTGGGTCTCCCAACAACCAAGTCCTGATAGAAGGCAACAGTCCAACCGTAACGGAGAGACACCGCCACCGCCAGGGCACCAGTTTCTCAGGGCCAGCGCCTGCGGGCAAAGTAGGGCTCCTCCGGCCCATATCCAAGCCGGGGAGCGGGTTATCGGTGGGAACCCATCGCAACCAACATCAACTTAGGTGCAGGACAGAGGGACCATCACCGTCACCTACTGGGGAAAAGCAAGTGCAGCCGTCCGTGGGAATCGTCTTTCCAGCCGTGTGCTTTACCGAGAACTGTGTCATCGTCTCAGGCTGAGTGAGTACCACAGTGCCGCAAGGCACAGCGCTGCCCCCGCAACCCTGCACCCCACCAAGCCCTGCATCACCCACCTCATCACTGGGCCCCGGGATCACCAACCCCTACCCACGGAGGGGCAACACAACAACTGGCTGCTCCATACCATCACTCCCGGGATCCCCAAACCGAGCAGCGGTGGTGTCAACAAATCAACACAACCGTGGGTGGCGTCACGGACAATAAGCTATCCCAAAACCCAATCCCCTGTCACTCACGGGCGAGGAGCGCCGCTCGAGAACCCCCGGGATCCGGCCCACCGCTCGAGCCACTGAGCAGCAGCAGCCGCGGCAGCCGGACCCGAGCAGTGGGAGAGCGCAGCGTCCCCTCCTCCACCCGCGACACCAGTATTGTACACTATATGGTAGTATAGTATAGAGCTAGTATATGGCAGTATTGTACACTATATGGTAGTACAGTATAGCACTAGTATATGCCAGTATCTCAGAGTGTATGGTATTATGATATTGTCACAAACCACCGGGGGGATCACTCAGAAATCCCCCGCGCTGGCTACCAGTACGTCACAATCGGGGGGTAACAAGTGGGGGTCACCCCTCCTTTATACCTCCCGACCGACAGACAGAGCACGTGACGCACTCTCTAGCGCCCCTCTTATAGTCAGGCCAATTATGGAATTGCCCGACCATAAGCAAGGAGGCCGCTATACTACTTATGCCGATTATTGAAGGGTCCCCGGTGAGAGTAAGGTATATATTCCCCCGACCTCCGCGGGCGGAATATATAAAATCTCCCCGAATCTCACTGGCCTCCCCACAATAATCCTTGGCACAATTCGCTGCCACCAACCGATTTACGGTAACTATTAGCCGAACACACAGACGTGGGATTCAAGATCGAGATAACAGAACAGCCCAAGATTAATTATATAATTTAATCAGCCTAAAGCACACTAGAAACTACAATATATACAATAGGGAATCTACAGAATATACATATGTCAGAGTACAGTTACAATCAAAGCATGGGTTACAAACAGGCATACACAGTTCCAGCAGTTACCTTGTTGCGTCTGGCCACAGGGGGGCGCTGTAGACCAGGTTTCCAGGAACTCCCACAGATGTTTCTCACACGTGACCCCCAGCGAGAAGAACCCTGGAAAATGGCCGAAGTAGGGTTATCAACCTGGGCAGATCCAGGTCCCCTCCTACCTTAGTGACCTCAGAGGGAGCACTGCTCCACCCCTGGCTTGAGTTATGGACAATATCCCAACATGGAATATGGGCCATAACTTTGCCTGGGAGCGTCGTAGGCGGACGCCAATGCTCTCATTGTGACAGTTATGAATTTAGCTACAGAACGAGGGGACTCATGACCTGTCTGCCAGTTCCCCATTGGCTGATATCACGCCTGGGGCATTTCCCAATGTCCTGCTCCCATAAAAAGGGTGTGCCGGCATCGTCCACATGCGGAGACACCATTTTTATGGTTGCCATATTTATCGGAAATATGGCTTGCGAGATATGAACCATTTTTTACTGGAGTCGTTCTGTCTGGCTATTTCCATAGCCTTGCTAATGAGATACAACTCTTGTTACAGGGTGACGGCAGGGAGTCATCCTGTGTCCATTGTTCCCACACCACCTCATTTCCATATCACAGGACATGGCCATGGAGGTGTAAGTGGAACACTGAGAACAAGAAGGGAGGGGGCACTGCCAGGGAGTGATGAGGGATTATGACTGGAGTCATAATTCATCTTCATATCCCGGGATTTGCCTCACACCTCCCCCCTTTTGAGGGCGCTAGGGGGCAGCACACTCCGGTGTTCCCCCGTGCGCCCGTCCGCGACCTCTCCTTGTCGGGACAGCCCGTCTGCGTTACCGTGGTCACGGCCCCTTTTGTGGCGAATGGTGAAGTTGTATTGCTGGAGCGCAAGGCTCCATCGCAACAATCGCCCATTCGTCCCAGAGACGGTGTGCAACCAGCTGAGGGGATTGTGGTCCGTCTCCACGATGAAGTGGCGCCCGTATAGATAGGGTTGCAGACGCTGCAGGGCCCACACTATGGCCAGGCACTCCTTCTCCATCGTGGAATAGGCAACTTCCCTTGGTAACAGCTTCCTGCTCAGGTACAAGACTGGGTGCTCTTGGCTCGCAGAGTCCACCTGGCTGAGCACCGCACCGAGGCCGAAGTCACTGGCGTCGGTCTGTACTACAAACGGCCGCGTGAAGTCGGCTGCCTGTAGCACGGGCGGGCTGGACAGGGCGTCCTTTAGGGCCCGGAAGGCTGTCTCGCAGTCCATTGTCCAATCGACTGCAGAGGGCAGCTTCTTCTTGGTGAGGTCCGTCAGGGGCTTTGCCAGGCTACTATAGCATGGAACAAACCTCCTATAGTACCCAGCGGTCCCCAAGAAGGACATCACCTGCTTCTTGGTCCTGGGGGTGGGCCAGGATGCGATGGCCTCCACTTTCTCAGGCTCGGGCTTCAGTGTTCCCCCGCCTACCCGGTGACCGAGGTACTGGACCTCGCTCATGGCCAGCTGACACTTGCCCGGCTTGATGGTCAAACCTGCCCGGTGGACCCGCCTGAGCACCTGTGCTAGATGCTCTAGGTGATCTTCCCAGGTGGGACTGAAGACGGCAATGTCATCCAGGTATGCGGCCGCGTACCCTTCAAGTCCCTTGAGCAGGGTGTTGACCATCCGCTGGAAAGTGGCAGGGGCATTCCTCATCCCGAATGGCATCACCGTGGACTCGTACAGTCCAAATGGGGTAATAAAGGCAGAGCGTTCCCTGGCCTTGCGAGTCAGGGGGATCTGCCAATATCCCCGGCTCAGGTCCATGATGGTCAGGTACTGAGCCCCGGCCAACTGATCGAGCAGGTCATCGATGCGTGGCATTGGGTACGCATCGGCGACCGTGACAGCATTGAGCCCCCTGTAGTCCACGCAGAACCGAGTGGTTCGGTCCTTCTTAGGGACGAGGACTACAGGCGAGGCCCAAGCGCTGTTGGATGCCTGGATCACCCCCAGCTTCAGCATCTCGTCGATCTCCTGGCGCATGTGTTGCTGCACCTCCAGGGAGACCCGATATGCTGAACGCCGGATCGGGGGATGATCCCCAGTGTCCACGTGATGGACAGCCAAGTCAGTCCTTCCGGGCTGGTTGGTAAACAACCCCCGGAAGGGGTGTAGGGTGGCCCACAGCTGGGACCGTTGGTCCTCCAAGAGCTGGTGGCCAACCTCCACATCCTCAATGGATCCGCCTGCCCTAACCTGGGCTAGCATATCCAGGAGGGTTTCCGCTTCTCCCTCCTCGGGCAGGTTGCACACGGGGAGCGCACATGCCTCCCGCTCATGATGTGCCTTCATCATGTTCACATGGAAGGGCTTCCGCCTTCCACGGGCAGGGTCCAGGGTGACCAGGTACGTCACAGGGTTGAGCTGCTGGTACACGAGGTATGGGCCTTCCCAGGCTGCCTGAAGCTTGTCCTGTGGTACGGGGACCAGTACCCACACCTTTTGACCCACTTGGTAGGTCCTCTCACAAGCGTTCTGGTCGTACCAACGCTTCTGATCGGCCTGGGCTTGAGCCATATTGTCGTGTACCAGTTGCGTCAAGGCCTGCATTTTGTCCCGGAAGCGCATGACATACTCGATAACCGACACTCCAGGGGTGGCCAAATCCCCTTCCCAAGCCTCTTTCACCAGAGCCAGGGGGCCCCGCACACGTCGCCCGTACAGGAGCTCAAACGGTGAGAATCCTGTTGAGGCCTGTGGAACCTCCCGGTAAGCAAATAACAGGTGTGGGAGATACCGCTCCCAGTCACGCCCATGGGAGTCGACCAACATCTTAAGCATCTGCTTTAAGGTGCCATTGAACCGCTCGCACAGGCCATTAGTCTGTGGATGGTACGGGCTGGCCACCAGATGTCGCACCTGGACTTGCTTACAGAGGGCCTCCATCAGCTGGGACATGAATTGGGTCCCCCGGTCAGTGAGCATTTCCTGGGGAAAACCCACTCGGGAGAAAATCTCCAGCAATGCGGTGGCCACCTTGTCAGCCCGAATGGACGACAAGGCCACTGCTTCTGGGTACCGGGTGGCATAGTCCACTACCGTCAGTATGAAGCGTTTCCCGGAGCTGCTGGGGATGGCCAGCGGGCCGACCAGATCCACAGCCACCCTCCTGAAAGGCTCATCGATGATTGGCAGAGATACCAGTGGGGCTTTGGGGCGTGGCCCCGCCTTCCCCACTCTCTGACAGGTTTCACACGAACGGCAGTAGGCAGCCACATCGGCCCCCATTTTTGGCCAGTAGAAATGCTGGTTTAACCTGGCCTTGGTCTTAGCGATCCCTAGGTGTCCGGCCATCGGAATCTCATGTGCGATCCGCAACAACTCCGTCCGGAACGGATAGGGTACCACCAACTGTCGGTCCCTGGGCCACGCCTCCGGTGAACCCTGCTGGACCGTGGCCCGGTACAGCCGTCCTTGGTCCCAGACCACTCGCTCCGGGTCCGAGTCCGAGGGAGGCTGTGCCGCCTGCTCCTTAAGAGCTTTCAGGCTGTCGTCAGCTTCTAACGCTGCCTGAAACCCCTGACTAGATGTGGCCAGAATCGACGAGACTGTCACATCTTCAGTCAGTACCCCGGGACCTGTGTCCTGGCCTCCACCTGACTCGGCTGCCACTTGGTCAGAAGGGGAAGAGCTATCGGACCTCCGGGAGGCCCCTTGGCTTCCAGCACTCCCACTGCGGGTGACAGCGGCCACAGCCGCTGCGACCGTGGGTCGTGCCTGCTCCTCCTCCGTTCCTGACCAAGTCGCCGGTTCAGGCAGACCTACCTGGCTTCCTGACACCCCGGTTGTGGGGGAACCATGCACCGAGATCTTACCTGGGAGCACTTCCGCTCCTGGACCGGCCCCAATCTCACCTGCCTGTTCCCCTCCTGCAGCAACAGAACCCCGCTGTTAAATCTCTGGGGACCCCACATTTGCTGTGGTAGCCCCCACCCCACACACTGGTCCTCCCCCTGCAGCACCCTGCTCTCTGCTTATCCCTGCAGAGGGCAACAGATCCCAGCTCACAGGCTGGTTACTTGTAGAGGCATTGTCACACCTTTCTCTGACCCCCTCCCCTCCTGTCACAGCTGCAGCTGCGTGTGTGTCTATGGTGTCTGTGCAAGCAGAAATATCAGAGTTCACTCCCTCCTCCCTTACATCATTCATAGATAACACATTAACATTGTTAGGAGTCATGTCAGTACGGGCTGAAGGTTCAGCCCTTGGGGGGGGGCCCAAACTGGGAGGTTATCTGCCCCAAATCTGTCCCAAGTAGCACGTTTGCAGGGATCCGATCAGTTACCCCCACCTCCCTCACCCCTCGCCCTGCGCCCCAGTCCACATAAATGTCAGCAACAGGCAGCGCCGGGTCAGTGCCTCCAATCCCGGAGACAGCGAGGGTTTTTCCAGGGATCAAGTCTTGGGGGGACACCATCTCAGGCCGCACCAGAGTCACCTCCGAGGTGCTGTCTCGCAGTCCTATGGTCACAGACCGGCCGACGGTGACAGGTTGGAAGCTGTCCAGGGACCTACCACCACCCCCACCCACACAATACACCTTGGGCGGCCCTTGGGACGGGGACGGAGCCGGGGCCTTGGGACGCTGAGGGCACATGGCCTTGAAGTGTCCAGGTAGGTTGCACTGGTGGCACCGTCTTGGTTCCGCCACGGGCCTGGAGAGGGGAGTTGAGGGGGACACCCCCTGCAGTCTAGGGGCAGGTGGGGCAGTCGCCGAATTCATCTTACCCCCTCTCCAGGTGCTGCTGGTGGCCGCTCTCCTGGCCTCAGGAGCCCGATTGTTGGTGTAGTCATCGGCAAGGGCAGCTGTAGCCGTGGACCCCTTTGGCTTCTGGTCTCGGATGAACTGGCGGAGATCCTCAGGGCAGTTCCACAAGAGTTGCTCCGTGATGAACAAGTCCAGGATCTCCGGTCCGGTGGAAAGCTGCAGGCCTTGGGTCCAGTGGTCGGCAGCTCGGGCAAGTGCCCGCCGGTGGTCAGCCCAGGAGTCCTTTGGTCCCTTCTGTAGGCTCCGGAACTTCTTGCGGTAGGACTCTGGAGTGAGGTTGTACTGTTGGATCAGGGCCCGCTTGATGGTGTCGTAGCCCTGATCTGCCTCAGCAGGCACGTCCCCAAGGATATCCAGGGCCTTACCCCTTAAACGGGGGGTCAGGTATTTGGCCCACTGGTCCTTGTCCAGATGGTGCTGCAAGCAAGTCCGTTCAAAAGCAGTCAAGAAAGAGTCCAAGTCTCCATCCTTCTCCAGCACTGGGAAGTCCTCAACACGGACCTTTGGAAGTTTGGTGTCTCGAAGGTCACATGTGGCTGATGAGGGCCGGAGCTGAGCTAGCTGCAGCTGGTAGTCACGGTCTGCCTGTCGCTCTCGCTCTTCACGCGCTGCCTGCCGCTCTCGCTCCGCAGCCTCACGCTCTGCGTGCCGCTCCGCAGCCTCAGCGTCACGCGCTGCCTGCCGCTCTGCCCTGCGCTCTGCCAGGAGTTCCTTGTAGCCCTTCTGGTCTCCAGCCTGGAGAAGGGCCATAGCCATTTGAAGAAGGCTATCCGAGCCTCCCAGGCTCGGTGGAATGGCACGTGGTGATCTGCGGCACGCTGCAGAGCTAGGCGATTCACTGTCCCTTTCAGAGCGGAGGGCTGGCATCTGGCTCGTTGAGGAACCTTGGGTGAGCTCCTCCTCATCTTGTCCAGCAGTGCCAGGTTGCGCAATGTCCTCGGCAGAACGGTTTTCTGGCGTCGAGCTCCTGGAGGACTCGTGGGCAACCTCCTCATTGCTGTCCACAGCACCGTCCTCCCTCTCTTCGGCTCCTGCCTTAGCATTGGCCAGTTGCATAGCTCTGCTCCTGGTGCCATCAGCCATTCTTGCAGACTTTTGGTCACTGACACAGAACTGACACCTGATGCCTCCACACACCTTACAGTATCTGCACTCTGACACTCTAGTGTTGAGCTAGTCTGAAGACCCCAGCAGCCACAGCTGCTGCAGGCAGTCTTTAGTGTCTGGGAGTATGGGTCTCACACTCACACACACTATTATCTCGATCCCACCGCTATGCCACCAATATGTCACAAACCACCGGGGGGGTCACTCAGAAATCCCCCGCGCTGGCTACCAGTACGTCACAATCGGGGGGTAACAAGTGGGGGTCACCCCTCCTTTATACCTCCCGACCGACAGACAGAGCACGTGACGCGCTCTCTAGCGCCCCTCTTATAGTCAGGCCAATTATGGAATTGCCCGACCATAAGCAAGGAGGCCGCTATACTACTTATGCCGATTATTGAAGGGTCCCCGGTGAGAGTAAGGTATATATTCCCCCGACCTCCGCGGGCGGAATATATAAAATCTCCCCGAATCTCACTGGCCTCCCCACAATAATCCTTGGCACAATTCGCTGCCACCAACCGATTTACGGTAACTATTAGCCGAACACACAGACGTGGGATTCAAGATCGAGATAACAGAACAGCCCAAGATTAATTATATAATTTAATCAGCCTAAAGCACACTAGAAACTACAATATATACAATAGGGAATCTACAGAATATACATATGTCAGAGTACAGTTACAATCAAAGCATGGGTTACAAACAGGCATACACAGTTCCAGCAGTTACCTTGTTGCGTCTGGCCACAGGGGGGCGCTGTAGACCAGGTTTCCAGGAACTCCCACAGATGTTTCCTACACGTGCCCCCAGCGAAAGAACGCTGGAAAATGGCCGAAGTAGGGTTATCAACCTGGGCAGATCCAGGTCCCCTCCTACCTTAGTGACCTCAGAGGGAGCACTGCTCCACCCCTGGCTTGAGTTATGGACAATCCACAACATGGAATATGGGCCATAACTTTGCCTGGGAGCGTCGTAGGCGGACGCCAATGCTCTCATTGTGACAGTTATGAATTTAGCTACAGAACGAGGGGACTCATGACCTGTCTGCCAGTTCCCCATTGGCTGATATCACGCCTGGGGCATTTCCCAATGTCCTGCTCCCATAAAAAGGGTGTGCCGGCATCGTCCACATGCGGAGACACCATTTTTATGGTTGCCATATTTATCGGAAATATGGCTTGCGAGATATGAACCATTTTTTACTGGAGTCGTTCTGTCTGGCTATTTCCATAGCCTTGCTAATGAGATACAACTCTTGTTACAGGGTGACGGCAGGGAGTCATCCTGTGTCCATTGTCCCCACACCACCTCATTTCCATATCACAGGACATGGCCATGGAGGTGTAAGTGGAACACTGAGAACAAGAAGGGAGGGGGCACTGCCAGGGAGTGATGAGGGATTATGACTGGAGTCATAATTCATCTTCATATCCCGGGATTTGCCTCACAGATATAGTTCCAGTATACACCAGTATCATACAGTATACCGGACACTATATGCCATGTGTACACTATGATATATGGCAGGATAATAAAATGACAAAAAAAAAACGACATAAGAGAAAATAGAAGGTAAAGATGATATTTCTAGTACTTGGCGTCACAGTACACCACACGTGGGCACGGTATAGCAGCACACTATGTGTGTCGGACGTGATACAATGCAATGTGTGCAGCACAATGAGGAAGGCTTCATCTCTTCTTGTGTACCCTCCCCCATATACCGCGGTGTAGGCAGGTATACGCTACATTAGGCTTCCACAATAGGCCCCATGCAGCAGCAGTGGGGAGACAGTACACGGCGCGGTGGCACGCTGCAGTATGTGCTGACATAGTGCCGCACACTGGCATCTCTGCAGTACACGGGGCACATGGCGTATACTAATCCAGCGCTCAGACATGGAGCAGACTGCGGAGGGAGGCAGTGCTCAGACAGCGCCGTCACACGCTCCTCTCGCCCGGCTTCTCTCACACCAAACTCCAAATGTGCCAGGATCAGCAGGAACAGTGGCAGACTCGCAGCGACGTGGCTCCGAGGCAAAATTAATTAGACATCAGGCTAACGCTCGCCCTGGCGCTGATCGGCAGAGGCGCTGCCAGCCGCAGCTGCTGCGGAGCTCTTGGGTAGGTGGCACAAGTGTCAATCAAAGTTGCTGACTGACAAGTCGGTCCCAGCAGCGCTTGTGCCCTGCGGTGCGGATCTCTGCATCCGAAAAAAAGCCTCTTGTCCCAGACTCACAAGGGCCTTATTATACCGCCCCCCCCTCCATCCCCTGACTACACAGCAGCTGGGTACACAACATGCAGATACCAAGCAGACAGCATCTGGCTGGTACACACACTGGCAGTCAATATACCATGCTACCGCCATATTGTGACACTTCAGAAAAAAAAATAGAACGGAAAACCCAAACCCAAAAGGGTTAATACACCCAGGATGAAGCAAAAACCGAAACCCAACTCCAAAAGGGTTAATACACCCAGGATGAAGCAAGAACCGAAACCCAACTCCAAAAGGTTTAATGTATAGAGTGGAAAAACACAACCCAACTGCAAAAGGGTTAATATACCCAGGATGAAGTGGAAACCGAAACCCAACTCCAAAAGGGTTAATGTATAGAGTGGAAAACACAACCCAACTGCAAAAGGGTTAATACACCCAGGATGAAGTGGAAACTGAAACCCAACTCCAAAAGGGTTAGTATACCCAGGATGGAGCGGAAAATGAAACCCAACTCCAAAAAGGGTTAATATACCCAGGATGGAGTGGAAAATGAAACCCAACTCCAAAAAGGGTTAATATACCCAGGATGGAGCATGAAACAAAACCCAACTACAAAAGGGTTAATATACCCAGGATGGAGCATGAGACAAAACCCAACTACAAAAGGGTTACTATACCCAGGATGGAGCGGGCAAGAGAAACCCAAGTACAAAAGGACGGAGCATAAAGTAAACCCAACTACCAAAGGGTTAATATACCCAGGATGAAGCAGAAAACAAAACCCAACTGCAAAACTGTTAATATACCCAGGATGGAGCAGGAAAAACGAAACACAGGGGTTAATATACCCATGATGGAGCGGGAAAAACGAAACACAAGGGTTAATATACCCAGGATGGAGAGGGAAAAACGAAACACAAGGGTTAATATACCCAGGATGGAGCGGGAAAAATGAAACACAAAGGGTTAATATACCCAGGATGGAGCGGGAAAAACGAAACACAAGGGTTAATATACCCAGGATGGAGCGGGAAAAACGAAACACAAGGGTTAATATACCCAGGATGGAGTGGGAAAAACGAAACACAAGGGTTAATATACCCAGGATGGAGCGGGAAAAACGAAACACAAGGGTTAATATACCCAGGATGGAGCGGGAAAAAACGAAACACAAGAGTTAATATACCCAGGATGGAGCGGGAAAAACGAAACACAAGGGTTAATATACCCAGGATGGAGCGGGAAAAAAACGAAACACAAGGGTTAATATACCCAGGATGGAGCGGGAAAAACGAAACACAAGGGTTAATATACCCAGGATGGAGCGGGAAAAACGAAACACAAGGGTTAATATACCCAGGATGGAGCGGGAAAAACGAAACACAAGGGTTAATATACCCAGGATGGAGCGGGAAAAACGAAACACAAGGGTTAATATACCCAGGATGGAGCGGGAAAAACGAAACACAAGGGTTAATATACCCAGGATGGAGCGGGAAAAACGAAACACAAGGGTTAATATACCCAGGATGGAGCGGGAAAAACGAAACACAAGGGTTAATATACCCAGGATGGAGTGGGAAAAACGAAACACAGCTGCTATCGAAGGCCAGAAGACCCCCTGGAGATCAAACCTCCCCCTCCCCAATAAGAAAGTACAAAGCCATAGCGGCTGTCCTGGGCGGCGCGGTTTGTTCATTACCTGGTGTGGAGGAGCGGCGTTCTCCCGGTGTCTTGTGCGGGTGTATGGCGGCGGTGTCTTGTGCGGGTGTATGGCGGCGGTGTCTTGTGCGGGTGTATGGCGGCGGTGTCTTGTGCGGGTGTATGACGGCGGTGTCTTGTGCGGGTGTATGGCGGCGGTGTCTTGTGCGGGTGTATGGCGGTGTTCTCCCGGTGTCTTGTGCGGGGCGTCTGTGAGTCAGCAGTAACACACATGAGGAGCGGAGCTCGCTGCAATGAATGTGGACTGGGAAAAAAAAAAAGAAAGTGAGTTTTGTTGGCCGCGCGCCCCGCGCTGTAATTCAATTGCCTTTACTTTTCAATTACTGCATAGACTACTGGTCGCTGGAGGCGGCGGACGTGTGAGCATCGCTACTGCCGGAGATTACGGCCGGGGGTCTGCGCTCCACGGGGTGGGATAAAGTCCGAGCGATGCTGATGAAACCGAAACCTGGAGCTGCCCCCGGGCGATCTGCTCCGAGATCAGTCAGCACCCCGGGCCGGGCATCGGATGATCAATGGACGCCGGAATCCGTGTAGACCACCCGAATCCACATCTGCTTCCCCGGATCATTCCCGCTAATATGTGATCAGCCTTTATGGGGGTCCGCCATCAATCAAATAATCTAGAAAACTTTAGGCTACATGTGAATGGAGTTCATCGGAGAGGATTTGGAGCAAAAACTGAGCAAAAACATTCCGTGTCTACGTAGCCTAAAGAAGGATTCGGCTGGACCAAACTGACCGTGCGCCTCCTGACATTCGGGTCAGTCAGAGGCACACGGAACGTGGAATAAGCCCATCTGGACCCAGCCGTGCTGCTGTGAAAAAATGGGACTTTATAAATACTTTTTTTTTTTACTTCATTTATCAGAATTAACAGAGTTATGAACCTTTGTAATATTATTCCATTACCTTATTTTGCTTCCTTTTCACCCAAACACCATACAGAAAGCTCTGTTTTAACTGCCTATTTCATGCACTTTATTAGCTGCTTTTAACTGCTGCTTTTCATGCAGTTTATTAGCTGCTTTTAACTGCTGCTCTTGCAAAAATTTGTATTCAAAACGCTATTTGCAAACACTCTCTCTCTGTGAATGTCTCTGCTCCCCCAACCACAGTCAGAGGAGTATTGAGTATAGATTCCTACTGGAATTAGTGACTGAGCATGTGTGTCCACCACTATTGATTTAGTAACTGAGCTTGTGTGTCCACCACTATTGGTTTAGTGACTGAGTATGTATGTCCCCCAGTATTGATTTATTGACTGAGCATGTGTGTCCATGTGTCCACCACTATTGGTTTAATTAGTGACTGTGCATGTGTGTCCACCACCATTGGGTTCATTAGTGACTGAGCATGTGTGTCCACCACTATTGGGTTCATTAGTGACTGAGCATGTGTCCACCAGCCCGGCGCTCATTTGGTGGACGTGCACATTGATATAAATTCTGAACACCAGGTGGTGCCATTTGTTATGATCTATACCAAGACTAAGATATTTAATGGTGGCCAACTCCTTTAAGAGGGACTATAGTGCCTTTCATTGGGGGGATGGTCCGTGCGCCTCTTCAGTTGTTGTATAACTACAACTCCCAGCAAGTCCGGCCCTATCCGCACTGTATAACACCCAGCCTGGGGCAGACGCTTCTCTCATTAGCCTCATTTCATTGTAAAGTTATTCAGAAAAACAAGCTGACAAAATCTCCTGAAATACTCTGTCATGCTGTGAGGCTCCATTAACAAGAGACTACAATCATAACCAGGGAAAAAATGAACATCTGAAATCATATTCACTGAGTACTGCCCCCTAGTGGTGGAATTCTGAAATGCAGAAAAGAAATTTCCGAATTTTAACTGCACCAGATCAGGAACTGAACCCATCCAAATATTAGTGACCCCCAACTGCGTCCACAGCCATTAACTCCTACCGATTCCTCCTCCAACCGACGCGCAGATCACCTTCACTTCTAACCTTAGCAAGAAAGAGCCCCCGAGCATGGTAGTGCCCGCTCATCACTAGTTACCAGTACTGAGCACCCGAGCATGGTAGTGCCCACTTATCACTAGTTACCAGTACTGAGCACCCGAGCATGGTAGTGCCCGCTCATCACTAGTTACCAGTACTGAGCCCCCGAGCATGGTAGTGCCCACCCATCACTAGCTACCAGTACTGAGCACCCGAGCATGGTAGTGCCCGCTCATCACTAGTTACCAGTACAGAGCACCCGAGCATGGTAGTGCCCGCTCATCACTAGTTACCAGTACAGAGCACCCGAGCATGGTAGTGCCCGCTCATCACTAGTTACCAGTACTGAGCACCTGAGCATGGTAGTGCCCGCTCATCACTAGTTACCAGTACTGAGCACCCGAGCATGGTAGTGCCCACTCATCACTAGTTACCAGTACTGAGCACCCGAGCATGGTAGTGCCCGCTCATCACTAGTTACCAGTACTGAGCCCCCGAGCATGATAGTGCCCGCTCATCACTAGTTACCAGTACTGATCACCCGAGCATGGTAGTGCCCGCTCATCACTAGTTACCAGTACTGAGCACCCGAGCATGGTAGTGCCCGCTCATCACTAGTTACCAGTACTGAGCACCCGAGCATGGTAGTGCCCGCTCATCACTAGTTACCAGTACTGAGCACCTGAGCATGGTAGTGCCCGCTCATCACTAGTTACCAGTACTGAGCACCTGAGCATGGTAGTGCCCGCTCATCACTAGTTACCAGTACTGAGCACCCGAGCATGGTAGTGCCCGCTCATCACTAGTTACCAGTACTGAGCACCTGAGCATGGTAGTGCCCGCTCATCACTAGTTACCAGTACTGAGCACCTGAGCATGGTAGTGCCCGCTCATCACTAGTTACCAGTACTGAGCACCCGAGCATGGTAGTGCCCGCTCATCACTAGTTACCAGTACTGAGCCCCCGAGCATGGTAGTGCCCGCTCATCACTAGTTACCAGTACAGAGCACCCGAGCATGGTAGTGCCCGCTCATCACTAGTTACCAGTACTGAGCACCTGAGCATGGTAGTGCCCGCTCATCACTAGTTACCAGTACTGAGCACCTGAGCATGGTAGTGCCCGCTCATCACTAGTTACCAGTACTGAGCACCCGAGCATGGTAGTGCCCGCTCATCACTAGTTACCAGTACTGAGCCCCCGAGCATGGTAGTGCCCGCTCATCACTAGTTACCAGTACAGAGCACCCGAGCATGGTAGTGCCCGCTCATCACTAGTTACCAGTACTGAGCCCCCGAGCATGGTAGTGCCCACCCATCACTAGTTACCAGTACTGAGCACCCGAGCATGGTAGTGCCCGCTCATCACTAGTTACCAGTACTGAGCACCCGAGCATGGTAGTGCCCGCTCATCACTAGTTACCAGTACTGAGCCCCCGAGCATGGTAGTGCCCGCCCATCACTAGTTACCAGTACTGAGCACCCGAGCATGGTAGTGCCCGCCCATCACTAGTTACCAGTACTGAGCACCCGAGCATGGTAGTGCCCGCTCATCACTAGTTACCAGTACTGAGCACCCGAGCATGGTAGTGCCCACTCATCACTAGTTACCAGTACCGAGCACCCGAGCATGGTAGTGCCCACTCATCACTAGTTACCAGTACCGAGCACCCGAGCATGGTAGTGCCCGCTCATCACTAGTTACCAGTACAGAGCACCCGAGCATGGTAGTGCCCGCTCATCACTAGTTACCAGTACTGAGCACCCGAGCATGGTAGTGCCCGCTCATCACTAGTTACCAGTACTGAGCACCCGAGCATGGTAGTGCCCGCTCATCACAAGTTACCAGTACTGAGCACCGGAGCATGGTAGTGCCCGCTCATCACTAGTTACCAGTACTGAGCACCCGAGCATGGTAGTGTCCACTCATCACTAGTTACCAGTACTGAGCACCGGAGCATGGTAGTGCCCGCTCATCACTAGTTACCAGTACTGAGCACCTGAGCATGGTAGTGCCCGCTCATCACTAGTTACCAGTACAGAGCACCCGAGCATGGTAGTGTCCACTCATCACTAGTTACCAGTACAGAGCACCCGAGCATGGTAGTGCCCGCTCATCACTAGTTACCAGTACAGAGCACCCAAGCATGGTAGTGTCCACTCATCACTAGTTACCAGTACTGAGCACCCGAGCATGGTAGTGCCCGCTCATCACTAGTTACCAGTACTGAGCACCCGAGCATGGTAGTGCCCGCTCATCACTAGTTACCAGTACTGAGCACCCGAGCATGGTAGTGCCCGCTCATCACTAGTTACCAGTACAGAGCACCCGAGCATGGTAGTGCCCGCTCATCACTAGTTACCAGTACTGAGCACCTGAGCATGGTAGTGCCCGCTCATCACTAGTTACCAGTACTGAGCACCTGAGCATGGTAGTGCCCGCTCATCACTAGTTACCAGTACTGAGCACCTGAGCATGGTAGTGCCCGCTCATCACTAGTTACCAGTACTGAGCACCGGAGCATTGTAGTGCCCTCTCATCACTAGTTACCAGTACAGAGCACCCGAGCATGGTAGTGCCCGCTCATCACTAGTTACCAGTACTGAGCACCCGAGCATGGTAGTGCCCGCTCATCACTAGTTACCAGTACTGAGCACCCGAGCATGGTAGTGCCCGCTCATCACTAGTTACCAGTACAGAGCACCCGAGCATGGTAGTGCCCGCTCATCACCAGTTACCAGTACTGCGCACCCGAGCATGGTAGTGCCCACTCATCACTAGTTACCAGTACAGAGCACCTGAGCATGGTAGTGCCCGCTCATCACTAGTTACCAGTACTGAGCACCCGAGCATGATAGTGCCCGCCCAACACTAGTTACCAGTACTGAGCACCCGAGCATGGTAGTGCCCGCTCATCACTAGTTACTAGTACTGAGCACCCGAGCATGGTAGTGCCCGCTCATCACTAGTTACCAGTACAGAGCACCCGAGCATGGTAGTGCCCGCTCATTACTAGTTACCAGTACAGAGCACCTGAGCATGGTAGTGCCCGCTCATTACTAGTTACCAGTACAGAGCACCCGAGCATGGTAGTGCCCGCTCATTACTAGTTACCAGTACTAAGCACCGAGCATGGTAGTGCCTGCTCATCACTAGTTACCAGTACTGAGCACCCGAGCATGGTAGTGCCCGCTCATTACTAGTTACCAGTACTGAGCACCCGAGCATGGTAGTGTCCGCTCATCACTAGTTACCAGTACTGAGCACCTGAGCATGGTAGTGCCCGCTCATCACTAGTTACCAGTACTGAGCACCCGAGCATGGTAGTGCCCGCTCACCACTAGTTACCAGTACTGAGCACCCGAGCATGGTAGTGCCCGCTCATCACTACTGGAAATTAATGAAAATTCCTAAATTGATGGTGCAGAATTTTATCAAAGCCATCGTATAAGACAGGGTTAAAAGGGCAAACCCCAAAACAAGTGTTAGAAATCCCGAGCGTGAATCCCAGTCCTGGATCAGTGTAACGTAATTCCCATGCCCCAAAAATTAGATTATACGTTTACCAGGAACTTTCTGTGCAGAGCTAAATATAATGGCTCTTCTATAATGAAATGTGAAGGAAGAATCATACAATGAGGAATAAATAAACTTTTAGGATTTATTCATGTCCCCCCCATTAAAAAGTCATGGACGCTCAGCTGAGTGTGCAACTGTATGGGGAATGGAGTCTAAAGAATATGGCGGGACTGGTCCTAATCCTTACATATGGGGGGTTCAGATACAGGCTGACTCTGATGGGGGTAATTTTCATCAATAAATCGTGGAGATTAACAGGGTACTTAGCTGTCCTCTTTCTTTGTCCCCTTTTATAGGTTTCTCCAAAACCAGAAATCCTTACAGAGCTGGAGTGGCGGAGAGGATCCTTTCCTAAGTCCTAGCTCTACAAGGCCACCAAAGGTTCATCAGGAAGGAACCCCGATCTGAAGCCAATCATTTACTAGTGTCTTAATTGATGAATCACAACCATCATATTCTTGGCGCCACCAGAACTGATAATCCCAATGGGCTGGGTCTAGATGAAGCTTGTGAGCGTCCAATTTTCATTGCACCGTAAACTTACAAGTTATTTCTGAAGCTTCCCATGAAAAGACGACCCTAATTGTCATGGGTTGAACTCGATGGACTTGAGAAGTTGTTTCTGAACCTTCCCATGAAGAGAGGATTCTATTTGAAAGGCACTGGATCCAAAGTCACCTTCAAATGGGGCTGTCTTGGTCTACGTCTACTGGAGGACCCTTCGGTGGTCCAAAATGAACTCCTATAAAAATGTTGGAATGAGGTCCTCATCATTGCCTTGACCCCACCAGAAATGATCATCCCAAGGGCCTTGGTCTATAGAAATCTTGTGAGCATCCAATTTTCATTGCATCGCAAACTTACGTGTTATTTCTGAACCTTCCCATGAGGAGACAACTCAATTTCGGAAATCAATGCATTTAAAGTTCCCTCCAAATGGGTATTGTCTAGGTCTACTACAGAACCCTGCGGTGGTCGAAAACAAAACTTGTATAAATGGTTGAATGATCTCCTCATCGTTCCTTTGGCCCCACCAGAATTGATAATCCCAAGGACCTGGGTCTATATAACATTTGTGAGTGTCCCATGTCCAATGCATCTGAACCCTCCCATGAAAGGATGATTCTACTGGGAAGGCATTGGATCCAAAGTACCCTCCAAATAGATTGGCTGGGTTTGCTGGAAGACCCTTCGGTGGTCCAAAACCAACTTGGAGAAATGGCTAAATGATTTCCTCATCGTTACCTTGGCCAGACCAGAACTGATAATCCCAATGAGCTAGGTCTACATAAAGCTTGTGAGCGTCCAACTTTCATTGCATCGTAAACGTATGAGTTATTTCTGAACCTTCCCATGAAAAGGCGACTATTGGGAAGAAGTCACCTCCAAATGGGGTTGAATGGGTCTACTCGAGGACCTTTCAGTGGTCCAAAACGAACTTGAATAAATGGTTAAATGATTTCCTCATTGTTTCCTTGGCCCCACCAGAAATGATATTTCTGAGGGTCTTGTTCTATATAAAGCTTGTGAGCATCCAATTTTCATTGCATCGTAAACTTACAAGTTATTTCTGAACCTTCCCATGAAAAGAAGACCCTAATTGTCATGGGTTGAACTCGATGGACTTCAGAAGTTATTTCTGGACCTTCCCATGAAGAGATGATTTTGTTGAGAAGGCATTGGATCCAAAGTCACCTCCAAATGGCGTTGTCTGGGTCTACTGGAGGACCCTTTAGTGGTACAAAATGAACTTTTATAAATCTGTAAATGATTTCCTCATCGTTTCCTTGACCCCACCAGAATTGATAATCTCATTGGGCTGGGTCTACATAAAGCTTTTGAGCGTACAATTTTTTATTGCATCGTAAACTTCTAAGGTATTTCTGAACCTTCCCATGAAAAGACGACTCTATTGGAAAGGCAATGCATCCAAAGTCACCTTCAAATGGAGTTGTCTTGGTCTACTGGAGGACCCTTTAGTGATCCAAAACAAACTTGGTTGAATGATTTCCTCATTGTTTCTTTGGCCCCACCAAAATTGACAATCCCAATAGGGTGAATCTATATTAAGCTTGTGACCATCCAATTTTCATTGCATCGTAAACTTACGAGTTATTTTTGAACCTTCCCATGAAAAGAGGACCCTATTATCATGGGTTGAACTCGATGGACTACCTTCAGCCTTAAACACTATGAAACTATTGGCTAGACATTGCATCCAAAGTCACCTCCAAATGGGGTTGTCTGGGTCTACTGGAGGACCTTTCGGTGGTCCAATATTAACTTATATAAATGGCTTAATGATTTTATCATCGCTGCCTTGGCCTCACCGAAATTGATAATCCCAATGGACTGGGTCTATATAAAGCTTGTGAGCGTCCAATTTTCATTGCATCGTAATCTTACAAGTTATTTCTGAACCTTCCCTTGAAAAGACGACCCTATTGTCATGGGTTGAACTCAATGGACTTGAGTCTACCTTAAAGGGAACCTGTCATCAGAAATTTAGCTATAAAGCTAAAAGTTCCCCCCTCTGCAGCTCCTGGGCTGCATTCTAGGAAGCTTCCTATAGATTTTGTGTCACCTTTTATCCCAAAATAAACACTTTATAAACTGGTACCTTTTCGTATGTACATTTCTTAATTTTCCATGTGGGCGGGCTGCCTGATGTACGTTGCTGTTCCTCCATCATATTGACGCCGCCCCCGAACGCTGAATTTGAAAGTTCAGGACACCGCCCCTGGGTGCCCGTGGTCCAGCGCATGCGCTGTTCCACTGTAGCGGTGCCGTGCACGGTGTGCACGTGCGACCGCTGTGACGCTTTGCGCGGGCACGAGGTTATGGGCGGCGCTGTTAGTGTCATCAGTAAGTGCCGCCCATAACCTCGTGACCGCACTTTCCCCTATTCCTCCAGCGTTATGCGCAAGCGCTGGAGGAATGATGCCCGGACGTCCCCTCCTTCCCATCATGCTCAGCACGAGGTCACGAGGTTATGGGCGGCACTTACTGATGACACTAACAGCGCCGCCCATAACCTCGTGCCCGCGCAAAGCGTCACAGCGGTCGCACGTGCACACAGTGCACGGCACCGCTACAGTGGAACAGCGCATGCGCTGGACCACGGGCACCCAGGGGCGGTGTCCTGAACTTTCAAATTCAGCGTTCGGGGGCGGCGTCAATATGATGGAGGAACAGCAACGTACATCAGGCAGCCCGCCCACATGGAAAATTAAGAAATTTACATACGAAAAGGTACCAGTTTATAAAGTGTTTATTTTGGGATAAAAGGTGACACAAAATCTATAGGAAGCTTCCTAGAATGCAGCCCAGGAGCTGCAGAGGGGGGAACTTTTAGCTTTATAGCTAAATTTCTGATGACAGGTTCCCTTTAAACACTATGAAACTATTGGGAAGGCAATGTATCTAAAGTCACCTCCAAATGGGGTTGTCTGGGTCTACTGGAGGACCCCTCGGTGATCCAAAACAAATTTGTAGATGTAGCGCCCCACGGGGCAGGTGTTTTAACCTACTCGTTGCCGGCCCGGGGGTGCAAATCCTCTGCATTGTCACTAGGTGGCTTGGCCCATTTCCGTTGCCCCGAGGCATACAGAAAGGAGGATTGGAAGGTGGTAGGGAGGATGGAGGTAGTAGTTGGAGGCTTAGGGAAGTCTTCTAAGGTAATAGTGACGCCACCTGTGGTACGTGACCAGGGAAGGAGCCACCGCTGCAGGGTCTCTCACCGGGGAAGCCGGGATGGTGTTGCTCCCCACAGGCGGATCGGGATTACCCCGGGATGATGGCTGGGGTAGCAGTGATCCCCATTGCCATCGCAGCGCTGGACGACAGAACCAGTTAAAGGAGAGGCAGAGACAGGGGCTGCGGTTCTAGGTGTCTTTACTCACAAGTCTTTCAGACGCTGCCCGAGGTACCGTTCTCCAGCACGATGGGCTCCAGCCGATCCCGGATCCGTGAAAGGTGAAGTCCGGTGTGTGTCAGCCTGTGAGCTCTCTCCTCCTTTTATGCGCTAAGTATCAGACCTCCGTGGCGTGGAGCACTTGAGGGTCCCGGTGTCAGTAAAGTGTGTCCCGTTCTGTATGCTGATAGCGCAGTTCCGTTATAGGGCCGATCCTCAACCCTGGATCCTATGTGCTATCTGCTGCAGACTCTGGGACGGCTCCAGTAACTTTCTGTAGCCGCACCCCACGACCCTTGCAGAGTTAGTAGCCAACTTGAAGTATGCATGCCCTAGGAATATGTATCCCGACAGCGCCGTTACTGTGGAAGCAGCTACCCTGTTCCTCCCCAGCGACTGTGTTGAACGCCTTGGCCTACAGAGCTGCACACGGCACGTCCGCTCTGCTGTGTCTGGAGCTGAACTCCCTTGTTGTTGTTTATGTTGTGTGGTCTAAGCTGTTGCCCCCACCCCAGCCACTGCCACCGACCGACCGGTTCACTCCTCTCACCAGGTCACCCTGCTCTTCCCACTGTGTGCTCCTGACTCCCCCTGGTGGTTGCTTCTCCCTGACCCTGAGTCCTCGGTTCCAGTGGATCTGGGAGCCCCTGGTGCGGTGGCCTCCTGTAAACCCACCGCTGAAGTGACCCCCTACTGTGATCTGACCATGGCCCAGTCCTCATTCAGGAGGGAAACCCACTGTTTGTATGTTTGTGTAAACTGAACTCAACTTTCCTCGGACCCAGGATGAGTACTACACCCTAATGGGGGTGCAGTACCCTGTGGCGCCTGAAGCCGCAGGGGCGGCACATATAAATCTTTGAATGATTCCCTCTGATGGGGAACCCCATCAATTCCCAGTAGGACACTGGTTGTATTCATCAACCATTAAGCCCCTCCCATCCCTATACATTGAACCTGCAGATATCGGTGGGCTCAGATAACAGTTTAATGTGTATGGGGGCCCCGAACAGAGGACATCGGGGAAGATAACGACCCATCAAGCTAAATTTAGGGCTACCAATTCTCTGGTTTTTGGTGAAATAATCCCAACACCAGAGAGGTCTGGCATGAAATCTCTCAGAGAACACAGAGCAAGCGCTCCGGTGTATGTAGGAGTCAGGAGAGAGCTGCCTTAATTTAGGCCTGCCAATTCTCTGGTTTTTGGTGAAATAGGCCTCCACCAGAGATGTCTGGCGAAGCCACCAGAGATGTCTGTCATGGAAGCTCTCATGGAGAACACAGAGCAAGCGCACTGGTGTATAGAGGAATCAGGAGAGAACTGCCTTTAATTTTGGGCTGTCAATCCTCTGGTTTACGGTGAAAGAAGCCACCAGAGATGTCTGTCATGGAAGCTCTCATGGAGAACACAGAGCAAGCGCTCCGGTGTATGGAGGAATCAGGAGAGAGCTGCCTTAATTTAGGGCTGCCAATTCTCTGGTTTTTGGTGAAATAGGCCTCCACCAGAGATGTCTAGCATGGACGCTCTCATGGAGAACACAGAGCAAGTGCTCTGGTGTATGGAGGAGTCAGGAGAGAGCTGCCTTTAATTTAGGGCTGCCAATCATCTGGTTTACGATGAAAGAAGCCACCAGAGATGTCTAGCATGGAAGCTCTCATGGAGAACACAGAGCAAGCACACTGGTGTATGGAGGAGTCAGGAGAGAGCTGCCTTTAATTTAGGGCTGCCAATCCTCTGGTTTACGATGAAAGAAGCCACCAGAGATGTCTAGCATGGAAGCTCTCATGGAGAACACAGAGCAAGCGCTCCGGTGTATGGAGGAGTCAGGAGAGAGCTGCCTTTAATTTAGGGCTGCCAATCCTCTGGTTTATGGTGAGAGAAGCCACCAGAGATGCATGGCAGGGACTCTCTCGTAGAGAACACAGAAGAGTCAGGAGAGAGAGCTGCCAGCTGAACGAGTAGCTATATGGAATCCATACACTACGGCAATATATGGAGAGGAAATTCGAGGAGAACTATAGGCAAACTAATCTTGACCGATAACCTACGTTCAAACCAAACCTATTTCCCTTGTCATATCTTTAAACTCGTCAAGAGCTGGATATTGACTAAAAGGGCCACTTAATATGGTGGTTATGGTGGTCTCCTAAAAAGAGCCACTCCTTGGCTAGGTCCTTCCCGGAGGGATATCTGGCTATTTTCCGTGTCGAGACTCCTAACAGAGGCTCCACGGACCTTTTTGATTAGCAAACCAAACCTGGCACAACAGACGTGACTTAACTAATGTTCTCGAAGCTGGAGGACAACCAATGCTACTTGGCTTCCATCATGTGTCGTTAACGTGAACGTCATGGTCGTTGGCCATTACAGAGAAAAAAAAATCCTTCATAGACAAAGGATTGGTGGAATTCAATAAGTTATCTGCCTGAAGGAATCCATTTTCAAAGACAAGAAATTAAAGTTATTGGAGACAATCGGAAACTTTCCAAACCATTGTCCGTGGATTCAGTTCAGGCCACCACACACGCAACGTGAAGCCTTCAATAGGAAAATTACATTTCACTTGTGCAGCCAGGAAGGCTGAGATTGAGAAATGAAGCATAGAAATTCCTTTCCATCGCAAAGAAGGGTCAGGGAAAGCCGGCAGCGTGTAAAGCATTTTATCGGTGTGAAGACCTGAATGTTCCCGGCACCTCTATACAGTGACAGGTTGGGTTATGACTGCATTGTGTTGTCAGCACATCTCCAAGGTAGCAAGGCTCGCAGGACCTTATCTGCCCATCTCCGGCTTTTGTAAACTGCAAGGAAGTCTTTGTGACATATTGTACATTAGTCCTGTCTAACGCCTCGGTTCGGCTTTGTCCTGGGCAGGATTTCTGTTTGCAAGTGTGTCCTGGCAAGTCCCCAAATTTCTGTGTGCATGTCAACAAGATGCCAATCTGCAAGTGTAAGAGCACGAAGTAGCGAAAAGCCGAGATAGATGGTGAAGGCCCAAAGGGGAAAAATCATGGACCCCTAATTGGTGATCTTGGAAACTTCATAGGTCTCCAACGGAAGTCTGAGGACCATTAATGGTCCCATGGGAAACCTAGCACCTCCACCGATTATTCCCTTTCGGATTGGTCTCAGGGCTCCAACACTTGCTCCATATTGGTTCATTGTAATAATAAGTGATTGATACATTATATGAACAAAAGTATGTGCACCCCCCTCCAGGTGACATCTACAGGAGCTTTTCTGGTTTCACATTCTACAGCCACACACATTATTAGGAAGTTGGTTCCTTGGCAGCTAAAACAGCTGCTGCTCTCCTGGGAAAGATTTCTGTAAGATTTCGGGAATTTTTGTCTATTCATCCAGAAATACATACTTGAGGTCGGATATGTGACGGTTTTTCAAAACTGGACACACACAAGATAGCCCTCTCCTGACACCTCCATATACAGAAGGGCTCAACTCAGCCTAGTCATGTTCTTCCACAGCTTCCCCCCCATGTCTGTATGGAGCTTGTGCACTGGGCACAGTCATGAGGAGCAGAAAAGGGTCTCCCCCCCATCCCCCCAAACTGTTCCCACAAAGACAGAAGCTACAATTGTCCACAATGTCTTGTGCTGAAGAACTAAGATTCCCTTTCACTGGGACTAAGAGGCCGAGGACGACCCCTGATAACAGCCCGGGACATCATCCTCCTCCACCATCTGTACAGCACAATGCAGTCCTGGAATCACCAAACCCAGACCCCTCCATCAGACGCAGATAGAGCAGTGTGACCCCCCACTGCACAGAACACGTCTCCTCCAGAGTCCAGTGGTGGTGGCTTTACACCGCTCCATCCAACGCTCGGCATTGTGCTTGGTGATGTACGGCTCGGCATTGTGCTTGGTGATGTACAGCTCAGCATTGTGCTTGGTGATGTACGGCTCAGCATTGTGCTTGGTGATGTACGGCTCGGCATTGTGCTTGGTGATGTACGGCTCGGCATTGTGCTTGGTGATGTATGGCTCAACATTGTGCTTGGTGATGTAAGGCTCGGCATTGTGCTTGGTGATGTACGGCTCGGCATTGTGCTTGGTGATGTACGGCTCGGCATTGTGCTTGGTGAGGTACGGCTCGGCATTGTGCTTGGTGATGTACGGCTCGGCATTGTGCTTGGTGATGTACGGCTCGGCATTGTGCTTGGTGATGTACGGCTCGGCATTGTGCTTGGTGATGTACGGCTCGGCATTGTGCTTGGTGATGTATGGCTCGGCATTGTGCTTGGTGATGTACGGCTCGGCATTGTGCTTGGTGATGTATGGCTCAGCATTGTGCTTGGTGAGGTACGGCTCGGCATTGTGCTTGGTGAGGTACGGCTCGGCATTGTGCTTGGTGATGTACGGCTCGGCATTGTGCTTGGTGAGGTACGGCTCGGCATTGTGCTTGGTGATGTACGGCTCGGCATTGTGCTTGGTGATGTACGGCTCGGCATTGTGCTTGGTGATGTACGGCTCGGCATTGTGCTTGGTGATGTACGGCTCGGCATTGTGCTTGGTGATGTACGGCTCTGCATTGTGCTTGGTGACGTATGGCTCAGCATTGTGCTTGGTGATGTATGGCTCGGCATTGTGCTTGGTGATGTACGGCTCGGCATTGTGCTCGGTGATGTACGGCTCAGCATTGTGCTTGGTGATGTACGGCTCTGCATTGTGCTTGGTGATGTATGGCTCGGCATTGTGCTTGGTGATGTACGGCTCGGCATTGTGCTTGGTGATGTACGGCTCGGCATTGTGCTTGGTGATGTACGGCTCGGCATTGTGCTTGGTGATGTACGGCTCGGCATTGTGCTTGGTGATGTACGGCTCGGCATTGTGCTTGGTGATGTACGGCTCGGCATTGTGCTCGGTGATGTACGGCTCGGCATTGTGCTTGGTGATGTACGGCTCTGCATTGTGCTTGCTGACGTATGGCTCAGCATTGTGCTTGGTGATGTACGGCTCGGCATTGTGCTTGGTGATGTACGGCTCGGCATTGTGCTTGGTGATGTACGGCTCGGCATTGTGCTTGGTGATGTACGGCTCGGCATTGTGCTTGGTGATGTATGGCTCGGCATTGTGCTTGGTGATGTACGGCTCGGCATTGTGCTTGGTGACGTATGGCTCAGGATTGTGCTTGGTGATGTATGGCTCGGCATTGTGCTTGGTGATGTACGGCTCAGCATTGTGCTTGGTGATGTACGGCTCGGCATTGTGCTTGGTGAGGTACGGCTCGGCATTGTGCTTGGTGATGTACGGCTCGGCATTGTGCTTGGTGATGTACGGCTCGGCATTGTGCTTGGTGATGTACGGCTCGGCATTGTGCTTGGTGAGGTACGGCTCGGCATTGTGCTTGGTGATGTATGGCTCGGCATTGTGCTTGGTGATGTACGGCTCGGCATTGTGCTTGGTGATGTACGGCTCGGCATTGTGCTTGGTGATGTACGGCTCGGCATTGTGCTTGGTGATGTACGGCTCGGCATTGTGCTTGGTGACGTATGGCGGCTGTAGCTGCTCGGCCATGAAGCTCCCGGCAGGCGCAGTGTTTGTGTTGATGTGACCAGAGGAGGTCTGGACTCTGCAGTTATGGGGTCATCAGAGCGGTGGGGACTTTTCTGTCCTCTGCTCCTCAGCACTCGGCCCCTGCTCTGTAACGTTACGGGGTCTCCATTTCGTGGCTGCGGTTCCTTCCACTTGTCAATAATATCACAGGTGATGGGGGAAGATTTAGGAGGCATAAATACAGATTTATTACCCCGGTGTCTCCTATTACAGGATGCGCTGGTATCAGTGAGCTCTGCACCACCGGCCGCTCTGTCACATTAATAAAGGCAGATGGCCTGGTGGGGGACCGGGTGTTATATACCGGGGGACAACGGAGTCGGATATTATACACCGGGGAAGTGGGACTGAATGAGAAATTGGAATTTAAAAAGGGAACCTGTCGTGTGTAAAAATGCTATTAACCTGCGGATATGGGCTTAATCTGCAGGTTAATAGTGTTTGAAACCTGCCTGACGCCTGCACATTGAACCACACTGCCGGGAGGGAATGAACTTTATTCCTCCTGGCAGCGTTCAGGTTTCTTTCATGGGGCGGTGCCGGTGTGGGTTCAGTCCCAGCCCCGTGTATGGAGAGCGGTGGCTGTAACAACGCCCCCTACTGACTGACAGACGGGTCTAATGCGGAGCGGCTGTGACTGAACTCGTGCTGGTGCCGCCTGTGACTGAAACCACTTAAGGATCAAGAAGTGGAGTCCAATAGTTTATGGTCTACATATAGAGCGTGGGTGATCTGGTGACTATTCCCGGTCAGATACAGTGATTATTCCCTATTGGACTTGTGTGTGACCCACTAAAGATTAGTGTGAAATTCTAGAGATTTCCGGTTGGATCTGGAGATTTTCCTGTCGGATCAGTTTTCAGATCTAGTGATCATTCCTCATTGGACTTGTGTGATCCACTGATCCCTGTGACATCAAGTGACCATACCTACCGGATCTGTAAAAACTCCACTGCATGGTCTAAGGGATCTGCCAATCACTATTGAAAAGTTTTGGAAAACCTAGGTTCTCCTACCATTGTGACACTACAACTCCCAGCATGCCTTGAAGATCTCACTGGAAGGTCAACAGGGAGTTAACCGGTCTTCGCTGCCTCCTTAAACACCAACTATTACGGGGATTCCGCGACATCTTCCAACACATTCTATCGGGTGGGGCCGAAAATTCCAAAACCCCTCGAATCACGTATTTGACGAGGTGATGGGCACAATGCAAAACATTATCCCACCAACCGGTCACATCTGATCCCATGATAGGAAACGGGAAGGAGCGTGACCCACGCGGTTTGTATTTTACATGTTCGTGTGGGTTTATTTGGTCTTTTCTGCGTTTGTGTAGGATGGAGACCTCCGGTAACATACGTAGAGCGGAGATAACAATGTGCTCATTGTGGACGCAGCGAATATCTGGTGTGGATACAAAGGCAGGTCACATGGAACAAAGCGCCTGTGTCATACCGGTTTCCACATAACCACACGCTTGTTTAGGGAACAGGACATAAAACAAATGCCACTATTTCATTTTGGCTACTTACCATGTAGAAAGGAAGTGGGTGAAGCAATACGCTGGAGAAAGTCGTCTGTTCCTTGGAAGAAGGTGAAAGTGACACCACCTGGCGTATACCAGGAGGAGCGCCCAGGATATCACAATAGGGTGGGTCTTAAATTTCCATTTTGATAAGGGCTTGGGCAGCTGTTCCCAGTTATTTCCATGGGATCGCTTGACAATCTAATGTCTATGTGTAGCGATGAAGGAATTTGAGGGACCCAAATCCAGTGATGGAGCCCAATAAAATGCCTCCTAACTGCCACCACCTCCATGTAGCATGATGTTGTGTCTGCGTCATGGCACAACGAGTACATCGCATCAGGCCGGTTAATCAAACAGGAGCCGACGATGCCGGCAGGTTGGAGGCCGTTCGCAGGGCTTACATCTAGCAGTCATGGATTACTGATTTGGTCGTTGGACCATGGACCTGTGATGACATTGCACCAGGCTGGGTACTCAAAGAGGAGCTGAAGATCACGGCAGTTCGCAGGGCTCACATTGAGCCATCATGGACTACCGATTTGTTCGTTGGACCACGGACCTGCAATTAAATTGCACCAGGCCGAGTAATCAAAGAGGAGCTGAAGATGACGACAGTTCGCAGGGCTCACATCAAACAATCATGAATTACCGATTTGGTTGTTGGACCATGGACCTGCAATGACATTGCACCAGGCCGAGTAATCAAAGAGGAGACGAGGATGCCGGCAGTTCGCAGGGCTCACATCGAACAATCATGGATTACCAATTTGGTTGTTGGACCATGGACCTGCAATGACATTGCACCAGGTTGGTTAATCAAAGAGGAGACGAGGATGCCGGCAGTTCGCAGGTCTCACATCGAGTAATCATGGATTACCGATTTGGTCGTTGGACCATGGACCTGCAAATTGTTTTCTTCACTTCTATCTTTGTGGTCTGGACGAAGCTTTTTTTGCCATGACAGCCCATAAACGCAGTGGTTTATAGAGGTGGTCTTCTCCAAAAAGAGAGACAATATAAAGATGTAAGGGAACTGAGTGACAGAAAAATGTGGTCTAGGTTAGGGGTGGTCTTCCCAAAAAGATGGTGTTTATGAGAAGCTGTAGTTGGAAAAAAGATAGGCTATCACGATGGTTAACCCATCTGGAAATAAGCAAGGCCAATGGTATCTTGGATCTCCTCCTCTCGGGAACCATAAGCTCTTGAATGATGTTTTACCTTCCCACTATTAGCAGCAAGTTCAAGCAAAAAGAAATCTAATGTCAGAAAATCCCCTTAAGGCTATGTGCGCACTAGAGATGTGAAGTTTCTCAAGAAACTTTCTCGAGAAACTTCTGGGAGTGAAATATTTCCGGACCTCCGGAAAAAATCCGCGTCAAATCCGCATGCGGATTTGACGCGGATTAGCCGCGGAATTGCCGCGATTTTCCCGCGGGTGGTTCCCTGCGGATTTTTGCAGGCTGTACTGCAGAAATCCGCAGGGTACCTGCGGAAATAATGGACATGTTCATTTTCTCGAGAAAGTTTCTCGAGAAATTCCGCATGCGGAAATTTCTCGAGAAAAATCCGCACAAGTGCGCACAGCTTTTTTTTTTTGCCATAGAAATTGCTGGGAAATGTCTGCACAAAGATTGCAGACATTTCTCAAGAAATTTCCGCGGCAAATCCGCGGGTAAATCCGAGGGTAAAAAGCTCTAGTGCGCACATAGCCTAAGATGGAGCCAGCTCGATGGTCGCACAATTGTTTTCCTTCTCGGAAATAAAGAAGAGGTAGTGTAGAATTAGAAAAACATGTCTGGTTCCTTCCAGAAATAGTGCCTCCCTCTTTATATGGGTTGTGTCCGGCAAAGAGAATATTGGTACTCTCATAGCAAGGATTGGAGATTGGGGGCACACGACACCACCTCTCCGCTCACTAGTAGGAATGAGGATTTGGAGGGCAATATCAGGGAACACTTGTTTTGGAGATAGATACTTGTCCCACTCCTAGGACCAGAACCTATTGTCATAACTCAATTTGGGGAATTGATCCGGTGACCTTCTGTTGTGTGGTTGGTTCCGCTTTCTTTTGAGGTATTATTCTATGTTTAAATCCCGAAGGTTTCTATTGTCTTTGTTTTCCCGTCTTGATTTGCTCTTCTCCAGGTGTCTCATTTCCCGGTTAAGGTCTGCTCTATCACATTCTGGATTGGGTTATAGATGTTCACCTCTTTTCCTTGCTGGCTATATCTCTATGTGGATTATCTGAGCGTTTCAGCCCTTCAGCATAGGAGGTTTACATTTGGGTACCTGCTGTGTGTTGGTTTTGTTTTCCTTCCTAGCTCCTTTTCCTGGTATCTTATTTCAGTTGATCTCACTCTGGGGTTGTGTTTGATCTTGCATACCTTCCTTTCTCTTTGTTGGGAGTGTCTGGCGGCCTCCTCTTACGTCCTTCAGGAGGTACGAGAAACTCTACGATGGCCTTTTAGGGAGCCAGGTCCGTGGTGGTGCTTTTAATTGTGCAGCTAGGGTCTTTTAGTCTGTACAGTGACCTGAACAGTTCTTAGACATTTATGGCATATCCAATATTAGAGCATAAAAAAGAATCAGAGTTGCTTGAGAACAAGAGTTGGTCGTAGCAGAAGAAGGAGCACATGGAGTGCACACAAGTCAGTAAACGTGGTGAAGTCAAGACTGGGAGATTTCCTCAAAACCAAAACATGCAAGGAACTAGTAGATATGGGTCACGTGCTTCAGCCCACCACCTCCACACCAGATGCACCACTTGGTTATGATCAAAGAAGGTCTTTAATAAGCAACTCCAAACGTTGGGATGACACGTTTGAGATACAGGACATGGTGGAAAAATATTGGGACAAGAACTTGCCACAGTAGACCGCTCTACAGGGAGACTAAATATGGTCAACAGACATAGAAAATACAACAGGATGGGGGTAGATAGTCTACAATTTGGAATCCCAAGGCTATTCAGTATGTATACACAAAAGACTCCATGGTTTCAGAAAGGCATGCCATGGAGCAAACATCAGCTCAAACATTACAATAGATACGTACGTCACAACTCTTAACAAGCTGCCCCATTCTCCTCGAAAGCAGTGGGGTCCACCAAGAAGTAACTCTAGAAAAAAAATCTTATCCAGATTTCAGGTACAGATGCGGCATTGCTTAACAATGGTGGCTGAAGAACTGGAAAGCTTTCCAAAGACTTCATGTTTTTTGGTCAAGCATGAAACTGAATAGGTCTCAAAAACTTGGACGTTCAACCGTTGGCATCTCAAAATCCCAGGCACTGTAGCCAGCTTTTCCATATTACACTAACTTGGACAGACTCATCTTCAACCTCTTGGTCCATGGAAACAGTTTATAGTTCCTCATTCACAATCTGAGGAAGATTTGGCCCTCTGGGCACTGTAATGGCCGACAATGTTGCGCAACAGTACCTACTTTTGTCGGACACGAAAGCAACTGGTCTGAAAAGTTTGTCGCTCCAATGAGGCTCACTTTGCCAGAGTAGGGTCAGACTGAGTCCAGTGTCTGTCTTTTTTAGGAGGCACAAAAGTGTGGTAGACACTTGTCACTAGGAGTTTTGCTCAAAACTCATCAATTGTCAAGGTGGCATCAGACGCTGTTCACATTACAGAACCTAACACTCCAACCTACGGTTTCTCTGATGCTTCTATCATACACAGGCAGACTCGGGCATCGACCAGCTGTGGGCTCATTCATAATCAGGCTAGCAAGAGTTAACCTGTGCTAGCCTGCTTGTTACCTCTGGGATCACATGTTGTTGTAAGGCTATCACATTGGCTCCCTTCGGTTTAAGATGGTGGAATCTGTCCTCTCATGCCGACTATAGTTTATTGCTGTGTTCGTCTGTCTCCCAGTCCTGCTGGTGATTATATTGCGTGGTACTGGGAATTGTTGTGGAGTTCTCCAATCGTCTTGTTGTTTCCTCCCTGCTCTTATTTTCCTCCTTACCCCTTATTTCTTATAGCTGTGTGTAAGCATGCTATGAGATAGAGTTTTGGTTTCCTCTGTCTATCTCTGTTGGTTTAATCACACTCTTGTCCCAGTCCTCCTCTGGAGTAGAGGTGAAGGGGTATAAGATCAAGGCTGGTCAGGAGCAGGGTCAGGAAGGTGGCTCAGACATCCTCACCTTCAGAGGTAACTCTGAGATCAAGGAGAGCTAGGGTCCCCCTAGCCTGAGGGCCAATCATGGAGCGCCTGTCCCCAGTTTTCTCCATAACCACTGTGACAACAATGCTTTTGAGCCCTCATAAAAAGATGGACACTCTGGAATGGAAACCAGAGTACGAAGTGATTTGGGCATCCTGATTATTGTAATTGGATCTTTCTGTAGTTCTGTCTGAATCTTGTGTTGCTTTACACATAAGCTCAGGCGGTGGCACAAGCACGTGGCAGAAACATAATGTGAACCTGAGTCATCCCGGCCACGGCGGTCGCCTCAGGGACACCGCTCCACCTCCAGGGACACCGCAGGGACTTCTCTTTGGGATCTTCTCTGGCGACAGGTAGGTCAGGTTATTTACATCCGAGTCGTGACGCCACTCTGGGTTTTGCGGTCAGGGCGATGGGTGACCGCCACTGCAGATTTAACGAGCGTCTGGGGCTGATGGAGTCTGCAGTCTGGTGGTGTGGCCTCCCGTGAGTGGGGCTGGCCCCAGGGGCTCGGGTGTGTAGAACAACAGGTCACAGAATAACTCAGTCGCAGTCCAGAAAGTCTTTCAACTTGTTTACTCACGTTCAGCTGGTTTTGTGAGGTGCCCGGGTGATGCTGAGATAGACCAGGTGAAACCAGGTATCCTTCAGGCTGGTCTAAGGGTGACCGCTGACTCGCCTTCCTAGCACTTCTTGTTTCGGACAACCCCTGACTTAAAGTACCGTGAGATTCATCCAGGGAAGTCGCTGCTGCCTTTTCTCCCCTTTCTGGCCCGTTTGCTGGCAGCGTGGACCAAGAAGATGGCTCTAGGCTCGATCCTACTTATGGACCCCCTCGTTGCTGCTGATGCTCGGACTCTGTGTTGGTTGGTGTGAGACTTGTTGTTGACCCCACCGGCAGGTTTAGCAGACCACTAAATGGATGTCTGGCTCTAGGGACCTGTTCCCCGTGCGTGCCTAGCCACCAGAGGTCTCCGTACACGACCAGCTGACTTCCTCAGCGTCTTTCTGTCCAACTGCTGGTGATCGTTCTCCCCCGCTATCGGCTACTTCACGGGCAGGGTCTAACTAGCGTGTCCGCACGCCTGCTCGCTCCCTCTCCGCTTCAGACTGGTTTGCTCCTCTCCTACTCCTTTTCTGACTGCCACCTTAGCTTCCAGCCCCTTCCCAGCACCCCTAGCTGAGATGTGGAGGAACGCCCCCTCTTGGGTCTGCCCAAGGGTCCCCTCTAGAGTGTGGGAGACCTGGTTGCTATGTGTCTGTGCGTACACACTCTATTTCAGCCTTTGGATTTTACCTGGAAGCACTGCCCCAGCATGAGTGCAGTACTCTGTGGTGCCTGACCAGGTCAGGGGCGCCACAAACCCGGCCTTAGAGTTATTCCCAGGTCAAACATTTAAATTGCTTCCACTTTAGGACAACGCACCTATGTGGAGAACAAGCAATAGAAGTGAACGGAGAGAGCCGGAATTAATTCTCAGTTTGGATGCCATCCCTTTGAAAGACTTAGGCCGGAGTCACACCTGAAAGTGACTCACGCGAGTCTCGCATCGGCATCACCCGGCACGGCCCGCCGCCCTCCGGACAGGAGCGTCCCAGCTGCACAGAAATACATGCAGCCGGCCCGCTCCTGTCAGGAGAATGTGCGGCCGTACCGGGTGATGCCGATGCGACACTCACGAGAGTCACTCGGAAGTGTGACTCCGGCCTAGGAGTCCGAGTTGGGAATAACACTTTAACGAAGTTGACCACTTTGGACAAGCTCCTAGCAAGGTATCCCCATTCCTGGATTTTATCCACTCATTGACCAACTTTCTAGATCAAAAGCGCAAATTTAGTGCTGATTTTGGGTCTACAAACTACTCTCCAAAGCAAGCAACCATCCTATAAACCATGGAATCTCCTACTAGGGTTCCCTCACTTTCGGGCCCTGGTGCCACCCAAGAAGACCCCGGTATTAGAGATGATGATGGAATCATGGGGGGGGTCCTGGTGCCGATTTTGCGTCAGGCCCAAAAGCTTCACATTACATCTAGTGGGTGCCCGAATATTGCTCGGCACGATCAGTTTTAATAAAGCAGAAGCTCAGTTTTGCCATTACATATTTATGAAATGTATTTAACAGGCCCAAGTGAGAGATAATATCACATCGGGTTTTCACGCCTCGCGTAGAAGCCTAAATAGCATCCAGCAGTAATTGGGTTAAGGCTTTGCCCACCCATCCTTGTTAAATCTGTAGAAATAGGAAGCCGCTAATCACCCCCTGCTCAGCTCAACCCCCGAAACAATCCCTCGAAAATCTACCAACTAATGCACTGTGACGCTTCCCGGGATCAATGGCTGATCCGCTTCATTCTAGAATCAAAGTGAGATTACGGGTGTTTTACCCAAAAAATGTCAGATTTCGGAAAAGTTTTCGATGAGATATAGTACTTTGTGCTTATCTAGTCTATAACTGGATCAACTGGGAGTAATGAAAATTGGGGAATTGCACTCCAAGCATTTGTCACTCGGTCATCTTACCATGCGAATGATCATCGGCTAAATACAAAATAATAGACTCTTGGACAATGAATAACTTGTGGGCAGTTGCTCGTAATACAATTACATAAAAGGTGGAGGCAATCTAAAATAATAAAAAAAAAAAGAATGCTTGAATTTTGAGTTCATGTGCAAATCTGTGCCTTTGTCATGATCCAAGTCTGTATCGGCCGCTGTGGTGGCTTGATTATTTCACCCAGCTCCGGCCTGGTCATGTCAGGGGTTAACTCTGGTTTCTGGGACTCTATATCCTGGTGCTGCACCTCCGGTTCAGTGCCAGTGATAGTTTATGCTCTGCAGCGTGTGTTACTGGCTCTGGTGAGTTACCGGATCTGTCCTGCCTCCCAGCTACCTTGTTCTGACCCGTACTCTCCTCCGTTCGTCCGTCTGTCCTGATCCCTGATTACTCGCTCCTGTCTACTTTGTACCCTTCCCTGTTTGTCTTATCTCGGTCCCGATCTGTTTGTCGTCCTCCCTTGTTTGTGCTTGGACTTCCCGGCGTCTGAGATGTATCGTCATTCCTAACTTCGGCTCTGTCTCTCCCCTCTGTTGCATACGTGACTTCCCGGCTTCCGACCCTCGGCTATCACCTGACCACAATTTGCTTATCCCTGAGCTATTGACGAGACCTCCTGCTGCTGACCTGGTTTACTGACTACTCTACTGCCCTCTGGTGGTTTGCCTGCTATCTGCACTCTGAAGCTACACTGCTTGTAGCTTCAGCGTCTCCCTTAGTACAGTGTGACAGTCTCCTTGGTAACAGACTACAAACAAACCATGGGCATGTAGTCAGGCATTACTCCTTATCCAATCGGCTTTGTAAATTACAGACTGTGTATTAGAAAATAGAAAAGGTTGCCTAGATTGAGTATTAACATTTACAAAGATGGAAGAGTTGAGGTACTCAAAGGCCCTTCTGCTTTTTTTTACCATGGTAGGGGTAGGAGGGGGTCATGTTATAAAATTTGCATAAAGCTTCACAAGCTTTAAGTTACACATTTATTCTCCCCTTGTCAGGTTGAATACCTCAGCAATGGCTGCCTTTGGCGTCAATTGGTTCCTACAAAGTACACTTTATAATGGTGTTCCTTAAATGCTCGTCACAGGTGTGTCACACATAACAGATAGTCCTGTGGTTCCCGGCTGTAGAAGGTCATAGCATTTGGCTACACAAGCTGCTCTCTAACTTTTCCTTTTTCCCTGGTTGGGGTTTATCCCCTTCTCTTTAGGACCCTGCTGATTTCCTCACCTTTTCAGCTGTTAATCTTCAGCACTTCCCTTCTGTGTCTTTAAATACCCTCATTGCCCCTTACTCTGCGCTGGTGATAGGTCTAATACAAGTGTTCAGCAGGCGGCTTGTATTCATCTGGAGAAACTTTGTTGTTGTTACAGTTCCTCTCCCTGAGTCATCTGCGGAGAAGTTATTCCCTTACTTTCCTCTGTTTGTGCTCCCTGTGTCTTCTTTAGAGCTTAGTGAGGTTGACTAAGCCCTCATCCCATCCATTCCATCCCACCTAGGGCCTATTTCAAGGTCAGCCAGGGTCAGGTATCCAGCTTGGCGACCAGATGCAGGTGGAAGCTATCTAGGGTGGTGATGGAAACCAGGGGCCAGTGGTAGGCTTCTTCAGGGGTCACCATCTCCCCCTTCCCTAGACACAATGTTTACCCTTCCCTTTCACAGTTTGCTTGGTACTTCACCATGCCTAATGTGACAATGCCTCAATGGCAGTCTTAATGCCTTTTGGCAGTTTTAAGGCTAATGTCAGTTTTCATTGCTAACAGCCTTCTCATTACCTTTTCAGGTGCTTCCGATTTGGGACCACTGCCAGTCCCTATATACACTATCTTCTACCTGTAGAGGGCACATGTTATCCTAAATCCTCAGTCTGAGACTTGGCCTGGAGGTGGAAGGAGCTGTTGGAACCTTTGCTGTCTGTTGTGGGGCAGGCTGCAGTCCTGGTACCTCACTGCAGCTAAGAAGTTGGAATTTATCCTTTGTTGATTCCCCTGTTTGTCTTCCTTCCCTTGTGTGTTTATGTGAAAAAATAACCGGTCTTTTGAGCGCTAGTAATAGATCTATTAGTCTTTAGTTTTCTTGGAATTAATCATTAATTATTAAAATTAAGTAATAAGTATTTTACAGTTCCCTTGTGTGTTTTGGAGCAGCGGTGAGATTAATGATCCTTACCTGCCTACTCACTAGCCAGGACTATTGTACGGTCACTCAGGGCTTCAGGTTCCTGCTCGGCGACAAGTGAGAAACTTTTATAGGGACTGGCCAGGAGAACAGGATACACTTGCAGGTAAGTGGAGGCGGTGTCCATCTTCCCTTTCACTTGCACAAGGGCCCACCGCTGTTTAAGTGCTCTCTGTGTACCCCTTGTTGGTCGTGATGAAACCAGTTTGTCATGTGTTTTTCTTGCATGCCGGACCATCCCCAAGTCCGTGTGTGACATTTATTCCAGACTTCTGGAGGAAAACCGGTTTGATATATAAAGGCCAAAATCTACCAAAATCTATTGTAAAAAGTAGAAAATCCCTACATTTCTAAGTGACAGAGCTCGTCAGACATCAACTGCACATCGGAAAGAGGGTTAGTGATTATTCAGCAATAGTCTGCAACTCAGGGGCGGGGTTACATGTTGATACCGCCCATGAGGAAGCAACATAGAGGACATTTGATCTGCATGCCAAGTGATTGAGGATTCTTCTATGCTAAATATTTCCTGGCTTCAACCAGAAATTCTTTTTTGGATTGTGATGCAACCCAGGCCAGCGGGTGTGCGTCGTCCAACACCGGGCAGTTACTAAACACCGATTCCAGTGAATACACAAGATCAAAATTTTGAGAAGTGAAAGTCAAAGTCTGTGTATGTTCACATCCAGAGCGCTCTGGCTTACAGCCCGGCTCTATTTTTAATATTGTTTACTAGAAATCCTGCGAATTAAAAGGAAATAGAGATAAATGTTGTAAGAATCCTGGGAGGCCGCACACAGGCTTTAGCGTTGTTTTCCTCCCGCATTAGAGGAAGATTACTTACCCACAAACACCAGATCCCCTCGCAGCTTACACAGCAGCGATAAAGGGCCGGCTTCATCTCACCATCAAAACCAAGCTCCCAAGACAGACATTAAAGGACAAATAAGATGTCTTATCAATAAGCACCCTCCATCCAACCTAAAGAACATGAAAACAGGAACGTCTACAGAGGAGAGGCTCATCGAATGGCTCGACATGAGGGACATACATAGAAATGATAAAGGGCCCCCCCCCAAATTAAAAAAAACTATCACAGGAGCCCCCCTATGGTAACTTCTTAAATTAAAAAACCCTCCACATTGCAAAGTTATAAACACATGTAATAACTATATTCAGAGTTTTCTAGGCTTCTCTTTTTGATGGGCCACAAATGTCTCTAGGCACCATGAGAATGGTCCTTGGCATTGTCCCCATAAAAATTTACCAAAACAAGCTGTAAAAACTTGTAAAATCACTGATATCTTGTCAGACATGCTTAAAATTTTGTTCGCGGGCGCAGAACAGAGAAAGGGTTAGTGATTATTCACAAATACTCTCATGCTGTTCTCCTCAGGGGCGTTCACAAAGTGGAGAGGGGTGGGGTTACATGTTGATGCCGCCCCTGAGGAATTAAGACTGAGCAAATTTGATGTGCAGGCTACCATGCCAACCGGCAAGTGTTTTCCAGTTGACAACAGACCTTTACCTCAGTCACAGTGGTCTGTTGTAGAGACTACTGACAGGTTCTGGGCCACAGTCTTAATGGCTTGAGACTGTGCAGATTAAATGTATTCTCATTCCTTTGGTGAGGAGAGGGTTAATGTCTGTATTCCTTGCCAGGTGTTTCTGGTTTGGACCACTCTCAGACCTTATATATACCCCCTGCTCCCAGTAGAGGGTGCTGGTTATTCTTACCCATTGGATGCTTGGCCTGGAGGTGGAAGGAGCTGGTAGAGCCCTCTCTGTAAGTTGCTGTGTAGGCTGCAGTCTTGGTGCTGACTGCTGCAGTCTGGTGTTGTGTTTTTCCCTATCTGTCTTTACTTCCCTTGGTGTTTTACTAGTGCAGCGGTTGGGCTAGTGTCCCTCACCTGCCAGCTCACTAGCCAGGGCTATTACAGGGTCTGCTAGTGTCTTAGGTATCCTGTTTGGCGATAGGTGTGGAATCTATATAGGATCTGGCTAGGAGTGTAGGGCACAGCTGCCGGTGAGTGTAGGAGGTGTCCCATCTTCTCCTCACTAGCACTAGGACCCACCGTTGTTAGTCGGAATGTTACATTTCCTCTTGAATAGCTGACCTACGACCTCATAACACGGCCAAATTCATGCCCCATATTCAAAATCTTATGGTTTTAGAACTTGATCCTAAAAGAGGGAACCAGATATATAATAATATAATACGTAACATTAGAGGGTCTCTGGTGCCTGTTAGAGGCATGTCTGGTGGTCAGTATATAGTTGACAGATCTCACCAAGAATGAGTAACTATCAGGGTAGCAAGTATGGTAGTGCCTACGGGGCCCCTATCTCCTGGGATGGCCCATTTCTAAATGTTAATGAAGCATCTGATGTGAGGTCAAGTAAAAGAAGGTGGGTTGTATACACATAATGCAGAGGACTAAAAAGACCAAAGGAAAAAAGTAATGTGCCTTTTCTTATAATCAATAGTTCCTTAACCAAAAGCCTGCAAAAACACTAGTGTATGCCCTCGTCATCTCCCATCTGGACTACTGCAACCTCCTGCTCTGTGGCTTCCCGTCTACAATCTATCCTAAACTCTGCTGCCCGACTAATCCACCTGTCCCTCTACTATTCCCTGGCCTCTCCTCTCTGCCAATGCCTTCACTGGCTTCCCATTGCCCAAAACCCTAACCATGGCATACAAAGCCATCCACAACCTGTCCCCTCCATTCATTTGTAACTTAGTCTACCAGTACTTACATGCATGCAACCTCCGATCCTCACAAGATCTCCTTTTCACCTCCCATTTTTTCTCTTCTTCCCACAATTGCATACTGTCTACCCCAACATATCAGACTCTCGCCTACCACGGAATCCTTCAGAAGGAACCTGAAGACCCCCCCCCCTTCCGACAAGGCTACAACCTGCAGTAACCCTTAGTCCACTATACTGCTACATGACTGTCACAAACCACCGGGGGGGGTCACTCAGAAATCCCCCGCGCTGGCTACCAGTACGTCACAATCGGGGGGTAACAAGTGGGGGGTCACCCCTACTTTATACCTCCCGACCGACAGACAGAGCACGTGACGCGCTCTCTAGCGCCCCTCTTATAGTCAGGCCAATTATGGAATTGCCCGACAATAAGCAAGGAGGCCGCTATACTACTTATGCCGATTATTGAAGGGTCCCCGGTGAGAGTAAGGTATATATTCCCCCGACCTCCGCGGGCGGAATATATAATATCTTCCCGAATCTCACTGGCCTCCCCACAATAATCCTTGGCACAACTCGCTGCCACCAACCGCTTCACGGTAACTATTAGCCGAACACACAGACGTGGGATTCAAGATCGAGATAACAGAACAGCCCAAGATTAATTATATAATTTAATCGCCTAAAGCACACTAGAAACTACAATATATACAATAGGGAATCTACAGAATATACATATGTCAGAGTACAGTTACAGATAAAGCATGGGTTACAAACAGGTATACAATTACATCAGTTACCTTGTGTGTCTGGCCACAGGGGGGCGCTGTAGACCAGGTTTCCAGGAACTCTCTCACAGGTCTGTCCCAACCAGGCCCCCGAGCAGAAGAACACTGGAAAATGGCCGAAGTAGGGTTATCAACCTGGGCAATCCAGGTCCCCTCCTACCTTAGTGACCTCACAGGGAAGCACTGCTCCACCCCTGGCTGGAGTTATGGACAAATTCACAACATGGAATATGGCCATAACTTTGCCTGGGAGCGTCGTAGGCGGACGCCAATGCTCTCATTGTGACAGTTATGAATTTAGCTACAGAACGAGGGGACTCATGACCTGTCTGCCAGTTCCCCATTGGCTGATATCACGCCTGGGGCATTTCCCAATGTCCTGCTCCCATAAAAAGGGGGTGCCGGCATCGTCCACATGCGGAGACACCATTTTTATGGTTGCCATATTTATCGGAAATATGGCTTGCGAGATATGAACCATTTTTTACTGGAGTCGTTCTGTCTGGCTATTTCCATAGCCTTGCTAACTAGCTAGCAGCTCCTACTACAGGGTGACGGCAGGGAGTCATCCTGTGTCCATTGTCCTAAAGCCACCTAATTTCCATATCACAGGACATGGCCATGGATTTGTTGCTAAACCAGTTGTGTGGAGGGAAGGGGGTAGTGACACCAGGAGAGGGCTTCCTGACATGACTTGAATGTCATGATTTATCGTCATATCTCCGGATTTACCTCACACCTCCCCCCTTTTGAGGGCGCTAGGGGGCAGCACACTCCGGTGTTCCCCCGTGCGCCCGTCCGCGACCTCTCCTTGTCGGGACAGCCCGTCTGCGTTACCGTGGTCACGGCCCCTTTTGTGGCGAATGGTGAAGTTGTATTGCTGGAGCGCAAGGCTCCATCGCAACAATCGCCCATTCGTCCCAGAGACGGTGTGCAACCAGCTGAGGGGATTGTGGTCCGTCTCCACGATGAAGTGGCGCCCGTATAGATAGGGTTGCAGACGCTGCAGGGCCCACACTATGGCCAGGCACTCCTTCTCCATTGTGGAATAGGCCACTTCCCTTGGTAACAGCTTCCTGCTCAGGTACAAGACTGGGTGCTCTTGGCTCGCAGAGTCCACCTGGCTGAGCACCGCACCGAGGCCGAAGTCACTGGCGTCGGTCTGTACTACAAACAGCCGCGTGAAGTCGGCTGCCTGTAGCACGGGCGGGCTGGACAGGGCGTCCTTTAGGGCCTGGAAGGCTGTCTCGCAGTCCATTGTCCAATCGACTGCAGAGGGCAGCTTCTTCTTGGTGAGGTCCGTCAAGGGCTTGGCCAGGCTACTATAGCGTGGAACAAACCTCCTATAGTACCCAGCGGTCCCCAAGAAGGACATCACCTGCTTCTTGGTCCTGGGGGTGGGCCAGGATGCGATGGCCTCCACTTTCTCAGGCTCGGGCTTCAGCGTTCCCCCACCTACCCGGTGACCGAGGTACTGGACCTCGCTCATGGCCAGCTGACACTTTCCCGGCTTGATGGTCAAACCTGCCCGGTGGATCCGCCTGAGCACCTGTGCTAGATGCTCTAGGTGGTCCTCCCAGGTGGGACTGAAGACGGCAATGTCATCCAGGTACGCGGCCGCGTACCCTTCAAGTCCCTTGAGCAGGGTGTTGACCATCCGCTGGAAAGTGGCAGGGGCATTCCTCATCCCGAATGGCATCACCGTGGACTCGTACAGTCCAAATGGGGTAATAAAGGCAGAGCGTTCCCTGGCCTTGCGAGTCAGGGGGATCTGCCAATATCCCCGGCTCAGATCCATGATGGTCAGGTACTGAGCCCCGGCCAACTGATCGAGCAGGTCATCGATGCGTGGCATTGGGTACGCATCGGCGACCGTGACAGCATTGAGCCCCCTGTAGTCCACGCAGAACCGCGTGGTTCGGTCCTTCTTAGGGACGAGGACTACAGGCGAGGCCCAAGCGCTGTTGGATGCCTGGATCACCCCCAGCTCCAGCATCTCGTCAATCTCCTGGCGCATGTGTTGCTGCACCTCCAGGGAGACCCGATATGCTGAACGCCGGATCGGGGGATGATCCCCAGTGTCCACGTGATGGACAGCCAAGTCAGTCCTTCCGGGCTGGTTGGTAAACAACCCCCGGAAGGGGTGTAGGGTGGCCCACAGCTGGGACCGTTGGTCCTCCAAGAGCTGGTGGCAAACCTCCACATCCTCAATGGATCCGCCTGCCCTAACCTGGGCTAGCATATCCAAGAGGGTTTCCGCTTCTCCCTCCTCGGGCAGGTTGCACACGGGGAGCGCACATGCCTCCCGCTCATGATGTGCCTTCATCATGTTCACATGGAAGGGCTTCCGCCTTCCACGGGCAGGGTCCAGGGTGACCAGGTACGTTACAGGGTTGAGCTGCTGGTACACGAGGTATGGGCCTTCCCAGGCTGCCTGAAGCTTGTCCTGTGGTACGGGGACCAGTACCCACACCTTTTGACCCACTTGGTAGGTCCTCTCACAAGCGTTCTGGTCGTACCAACGCTTCTGATCGGCCTGGGCTTGAGCCATATTGTCGTGTACCAGTTGCGTCAAGGCCTGCATTTTGTCCCGGAAGCGCATGACATACTCGATAACCGACACTCCAGGGGTGGCCAAATCCCCTTCCCAAGCCTCTTTCACCAGAGCCAGGGGGCCCCGCACACGTCGCCCGTACAGGAGCTCAAACGGTGAGAATCCTGTTGAGGCCTGTGGAACCTCCCGGTAAGCAAATAACAGGTGTGGGAGATACCGCTCCCAGTCACGCCCATGGGAGTCGACCAACATCTTAAGCATCTGCTTTAAGGTGCCATTGAACCGCTCGCACAGGCCATTAGTCTGTGGATGGTACGGGCTGGCCACCAGATGTCGCACCTGGACTTGCTTACAGAGGGCCTCCATCAGCTGGGACATGAATTGGGTCCCCCGGTCAGTGAGCATTTCCTGGGGAAAACCCACTCGGGAGAAAATCTCCAGCAATGCGGTGGCCACCTTGTCAGCCCGAATGGACGACAAGGCCACTGCTTCTGGGTACCGGGTGGCATAGTCCACTACCGTCAGTATGAAGCGTTTCCCGGAGCTGCTGGGGATGGCCAGCGGGCCGACCAGATCCACAGCCACCCTCCTGAAAGGCTCATCGATGATTGGCAGAGATACCAGTGGGGCTTTGGGGCGTGGCCCCGCCTTCCCCACTCTCTGACAGGTTTCACACGAACGGCAGTAGGCAGCCACATCGGCCCCCATTTTTGGCCAGTAGAAATGCTGGTTTAACCTGGCCTTGGTCTTAGCGATCCCTAGGTGTCCGGCCATCGGAATCTCATGTGCGATCCGCAACAACTCCGTCCGGAACGGATAGGGTACCACCAACTGTCGGTCCCTGGGCCACGCCTCCGGTGAACCCTGCTGGACCGTGGCCCGGTACAGCCGTCCTTGGTCCCAGACCACTCGCTCCGGGTCCGAGTCCGAGGGAGGCTGTGCCGCCTGCTCCTTTAGAGCTTTCAGGCTGTCGTCAGCTTCTAACGCTGCCTGAAACCCCTGACTAGATGTGGCCAGAATCGACGAGACTGTCACATCTTCAGTCAGTACCCCGGGACCTGTGTCCTGGCCTCCACCTGACTCGGCTGCCACTTGGTCAGAAGGGGAAGAGCTATCGGACCTCCGGGAGGCCCCTTGGCTTCCAGCACTCCCACTGCGGGTGACAGCGGCCACAGCCGCTGCGACCGTGGGTCGTGCCTGCTCCTCCTCCGTTCCTGACCAAGTCGCCGGTTCAGGCAGACCTACCTGGCTTCCTGACACCCCGGTTGTGGGGGAACCATGCACCGAGATCTTACCTGGGAGCACTTCCGCTCCTGGACCGGCCCCAATCTCACCTGCCTGTTCCCCTCCTGCAGCAACAGAACCCCGCTGTGAAATCTCTGGGGACCCCACATTTGCTGTGGTAGCCCCCACCCCACACACTGGTCCTCCCCCTGCAGCACCCTGCTCTCTGCTTATCCCTGCAGAGGGCAACAGATCCCAGCTCACAGGCTGGTTACTTGTAGAGGCATTGTCACACCTTTCTCTGACCCCCTCCCCTGTCACAGCTGCAGCTGCGTGTGTGTCTATGGTGTCTGTGCAAGCAGAAATATCAGAGTTCACTCCCTCCTCCCTTACATCATTCATAGATAACACATTAACATTGTCCGGAGGCACGTCAGCACTGGCTGAAGGTTCAGCCCTTGGGGGGGGCCCAAACTGGGAGGTTATCTGCCCCAAATCTGTCCCAAGTAGCACGTTTGCAGGGATCCGATCAGTTACCCCCACCTCCCTCACCCCTCGCCCTGCGCCCCAGTCCACATAAGTGTTAGCAACAGGCAGCGCCGGGTCAGTGCCTCCAATTCCGGAGACAGCGAGGGTTTTTCCAGGGATCAAGTCTTGGGGGGACACCATCTCAGGCCGCACCAGAGTCACCTCCGAGGCGCTGTCTCGCAGTCCTATGGTCACAGACCGGCCGACGGTGACAGGTTGGAAGCTGTCCAGGGACCTACCACCACCCCCACCCACACAATACACCTTGGGCGGCCCTTGGGACGGGGACGGAGCCGGGGCCTTGGGACGCTGAGGGCACATGGCCTTGAAGTGTCCAGGTAGGTTGCACTGGTGGCACCGTCTTGGTTCTGCCACGGGCCTGGAGAGGGGAGTTGAGGGGGACACCCCCTGCAGTCTAGGGGCAGGTGGGGCAGTCGCAGAGTTCATCTTACCCCCTCTCCAGGTGCTGCTGGTGGCTGCTCTCCTGGCTTCAGGAGCCCGATTGTTGGTGTAGTCATCTGCCAGGGCAGCTGTAGCCGTGGATCCCTTTGGCTTCTGGTCTCGGATGAACTGGCGGAGATCCTCAGGGCAGTTCCACAAGAGTTGCTCCGTGATGAACAAGTCCAGGATCTCCGGTCCGGTGGAAAGCTGCAGGCCTTGGGTCCAGTGGTCGGCAGCTCGGGCAAGTGCCCGCCGGTGGTCAGCCCAGGAGTCCTTTGGTCCCTTCTGTAGGCTCCGGAACTTCTTGCGGTAGGACTCTGGAGTGAGGTTGTACTGTTGGATCAGGGCCCGCTTGATGGTGTCGTAGCCCTGATCTGCCTCAGCAGGCAAGTCCCCAAGGACATCCAGGGCCTTACCCCTTAAACGGGGGGTCAGGTATTTGGCCCACTGGTCCTTGTCCAGATGGTGCTGCAAGCAAGTCCGTTCAAAAGCAGTCAGGAAAGAGTCCAAGTCTCCATCCTTCTCCAGCACTGGGAAGTCCTCAACACGGACCTTTGGAAGTTTGGTGTCTGGAAGGTCACGGGTGGCTGATGAGGGCCGGAGCTGAGCTAGCTGCAGCTGGTAGTTACGCTCTGCCTGGCGCTCTTCACGCGCTGCTTGCCGCTCACGCTCGGCCATGAGTTCCTTGTAGCCCTCCCGGTCTCCAGCCTGGCGTAGGGCCATAGCCATTTGAAGAAGGCTATCCGAGCCTCCCAGGCTCGGTGGAATGGCACGTGGTGATCTGCGGCCCGCTGCGGAGCCTGGTGCTTCACTGTCCATTGCAGAGCGGAGGGCTGGCGTCTGGCTCGTTGAGGACCCTTGGGCGAGCTGCTCCTCATCTTGTCCAGCAGTGCCCGGTTGTGCAATGTCCTCTGCAGAGCTGTTTTCTGGCGTCGAGCTCCTGGAGGACTCGTGGGCAACCTCCTCATTGCTGTCCACAGCACCGTCCTCCCTCTCTTCGGCTCCTGCTTTAGCATTGGCCAGTTGCATAGCTCTGCTCCTGGTGCCATCAGCCATTCTTGCAGACTTTTGGTCACTGACACAGAACTGACACCTGATGCCTCCACACACCTTACAGTATCTGCACTCTGACACTCTAGTGTTGAGCTAGTCTGAAGACCCCAGCAGCCACAGCTGCTGCAGGCAGTCTTTAGTGTCTGGGAGTATGGGTCTCACACTCACACACACTATTATCTCGATCCCACCGCTATGCCACCAATATGTCACAAACCACCGGGGGGGGTCACTCAGAAATCCCCCGCGCTGGCTACCAGTACGTCACAATCGGGGGGTAACAAGTGGGGGGTCACCCCTACTTTATACCTCCCGACCGACAGACAGAGCACGTGACGCGCTCTCTAGCGCCCCTCTTATAGTCAGGCCAATTATGGAATTGCCCGACAATAAGCAAGGAGGCCGCTATACTACTTATGCCGATTATTGAAGGGTCCCCGGTGAGAGTAAGGTATATATTCCCCCGACCTCCGCGGGCGGAATATATAATATCTTCCCGAATCTCACTGGCCTCCCCACAATAATCCTTGGCACAACTCGCTGCCACCAACCGCTTCACGGTAACTATTAGCCGAACACACAGACGTGGGATTCAAGATCGAGATAACAGAACAGCCCAAGATTAATTATATAATTTAATCGCCTAAAGCACACTAGAAACTACAATATATACAATAGGGAATCTACAGAATATACATATGTCAGAGTACAGTTACAGATAAAGCATGGGTTACAAACAGGTATACAATTACATCAGTTACCTTGTGTGTCTGGCCACAGGGGGGCGCTGTAGACCAGGTTTCCAGGAACTCTCTCACAGGTCTGTCCCAACCAGGCCCCCGAGCAGAAGAACACTGGAAAATGGCCGAAGTAGGGTTATCAACCTGGGCAATCCAGGTCCCCTCCTACCTTAGTGACCTCACAGGGAAGCACTGCTCCACCCCTGGCTTGAGTTATGGACAATCCACAACATGGAATATGGGCCATAACTTTGCCTGGGAGCGTCGTAGGCGGACGCCAATGCTCTCATTGTGACAGTTATGAATTTAGCTACAGAACGAGGGGACTCATGACCTGTCTGCCAGTTCCCCATTGGCTGATATCACGCCTGGGGCATTTCCCAATGTCCTGCTCCCATAAAAAGGGGGTGCCGGCATCGTCCACATGCGGAGACACCATTTTTATGGTTGCCATATTTATCGGAAATATGGCTTGCGAGATATGAACCATTTTTTACTGGAGTCGTTCTGTCTGGCTATTTCCATAGCCTTGCTAACTAGCTAGCAGCTCCTACTACAGGGTGACGGCAGGGAGTCATCCTGTGTCCATTGTCCTAAAGCCACCTAATTTCCATATCACAGGACATGGCCATGGATTTGTTGCTAAACCAGTTGTGTGGAGGGAAGGGGGTAGTGACACCAGGAGAGGGCTTCCTGACATGACTTGAATGTCATGATTTATCGTCATATCTCCGGATTTACCTCACAATGACCAACTCTACCCTCATCTACTGTATCCTCACCCATCCTCCCTGAATCCACTATACTGCTACATGACCAACTCTACCATCACCTACTGTATCCTCACCCATCATGGGCAGGGTCCTCTCTCCTCCTGCACCAATCTGTGCCTTGTATTGTACTTTTTATTATGTACACTCCTTTTCACATGTAAAGTGCCATCGAATAAATGGCGCAATAATAATAATACTAAAAATCTCTAAGTCATATGTAACATGATCAAAATTTACACTCGGATATCAACTGTAGAGCAGCTATTTGGTTATTCACCAAAAATATCATACTGTTTTAATCAGGGGTAGACACAGAGGGCGGGGTTATATATTAATACTGCCCATGAGGAACCAGAATAGAGCTCACTTGATCTGCAAGCTGCCGTGCTAAGTGGCTGGAGGTGCCCAAATAAAATGGGTAAACATTCCAAATGATGGGGTCCCAACCAATCTGTAAGTTATCACCTATTTTCTGGACATGTAGTAAAAGGGGTTGTCCAGGGAAAACAAATTAAGTGGATGATATTGGAAGGGAAATGATATACACCGCCCATGAGGAATCAGAAAAGAGTTCTCTTGATCTGCAGACTTCTGTACCAAGTGGCTGGAGGTCCCCAAATAAAATAAAATGGGTAAACATTCCAAATTATAGTGTCCCAACCAATCAGCAGGTTGTCACCTATTTTTTGGACAGGTAGTAAAAGGGGTTGTCCAGGGAAAACAAATTAAGTGGATGATATTGGAAAGGAAATGATATACACCGCCTATGAGGAATCACAAAAGAGTTCACTTGATCTTCAGGCTGCCGTGCCGAGTGGCTGGAGGTGCCCAAATAAAATGGGTAAACATTCCAAATGGTGGTGTGCCAACCAATCAGCAAGTTATCACCTAGTTGCAGTAAAAAGGCACTGTCCAGTGAAAACAGATTAAGTAGATGACATTGGAAGGGAAGTTATACACACTGCCCATGAGAAATCACAAAAGAGTTCTCTTGATCCGCAGGCTGCTGTGCCAAGTGGCTGGAGGTGCCCAAATAAAATGGGTAAACATTCCAGATGATAGGGCCCAAACCAATCAGCAGGTTATCACCTATTTTTTGGAGAGGTAGTAAAAGGGGTTGTCCAGGGAAAACAAATTAAGTGGATGACAAAGGAAGGGAAATTCTACACAGCACTAAAAAGGATAATGGTAAGAGGATTGGGCAAACTACAGAGAGCAATAATCATTTAAAGGTGGTGGTCCAGGTGAGAAGACCGCCTCCGCAGAGCCCAGACGAGCACTGTACCACAGCTACAGTTAAAATAAAGCCTTACAGGGCTTATTGGACGTCCATCAGGTCCTCCAATGTGTGGCCTTGAGTTTTTGGTAATCGAGAGGAACCTATGAGTAGGGACCCCTCCCCTCGAAATTATCCCATTTAAGCTTAATTTACCCTTAACTCATTTGCTGTTATAGCCTAAAGCGGCCATAAAAAAAAACAGAAAGCGCCTTCCATACAGCAATTTTGTTTGTTTTTTTCGGGAGCGGAAAAAATATTCAGCAACTGCTACAACAAAACATATAGCAAGTGATAATATGTAATCACACACTTATTTCTAGTTCATTACGATTTTATTGCACTGGAAAATGGAACGGCTGCCTTTGGGATTTAAATTAAGGGTTTGGTCATGCAATTGATTTTAAACTATTGGCTGAAACGATGATGAAACCGTAACGTTTGGTAGAGTGAAGGGGAGGACAAACACGACCGCGGGAGGACGGGGACTTTCCTAGGATGAAGATATATTAGCGGAGGAGGGTGCACTAAATAGGAGCGAGCCTGCTGCTAGCTACAAAATGATCGGATAACTGCAAAGATATTCAATAAAAAAGCCCCCCATTTTATTCTACTGGACTTTTGCAAATGCTGTTGGACAATTCACTATCTATCAGTTATCACCTATCCCCCCAAAAATACATTTTTCTCCCCCAGACAACCCCTTTAATGCATTACAATGTGCAGAGGGGAGAAAGCCGCTACCAGAAATCTCTGCTCATCTACTCTGAAAATAAAACATTCTGGAGTTTGAATTTAAACGGTCAATTGCCACAGCCAACTGCCACAGCCAACTGCCAAAAGTGTGGGTCCCAGCAGTTGGACCACCACAATCTATACGTTATCACCTATCCACGAAAAAATACTTTTTTCTACCCCAGACAATCCCTTTAAAGCATTACAACGTGCAAAGGGGAGAAAGCTACTACCAGAAATCTCTGCTCATCTACTCTGAATTCAAACTCCGGAATGTTTTATTTTCAAACGGTCAACTGCCACAGCCAACTGCCAAAAGCCAACTGCCAAAAGTGGCAGTACACGTTTGACCGCGTCTCCATTCATTCTCTATGAGACTGCCGAGCGCCTCCTTCTGCTCTGAAAACAAAAAACATTCTGGAGTTTGAATTTAAATGGTTAACTGCCACAGCCAACTACCAAAAGCCAACTGCCATAAGTGGCAGTACACGTTTGACCGCACCTCCTTCTGCTTATTGGTGTGGGTCCCAGCAGTTGGACCACCACAATCTATATGTTATCAGTTATCCACAAAAAATACTTTTTTCTACCCCAGACAATCCCTTTAATGCATTACAATGTGCTGAGGGGAGAAAGCTGCTACCAGAAATCTCTGCTTATCTACTCTGAAAACAAAACATTCCAGAGTTTAAATTTAAATGGTTAACTGCCACAGCCAACTGCCAAAGGCCAACTACCAAAAGCCAACTGCAAAAAGTGGCAGTACACATTTGACCGCCTCTCCATTCATTCTTTATGAGACTGCCGAGCACCTCCTTCTGCTTATTGGTGTGGGTCCAAGCAGTCGGACCTCCACATATCTATAAGTTATCACCTATCCCCCCAAAAATACTTTTCTCCCCCAGACAATCTCTTTAATACATTAGAAGGTGCAGAGGGGAGAAAGCTGCTACCAGAAATCTCTACTCATCTCATCTGAAAACAAAACATTCCGGAGTTTAAATTTAAACGGTCAACTGCCACATACAACTGCCAAAAGCCAACTGCCCAAAGCCAACTGGAAAAAGTGGCAGTACACATGTTTGACCGCCTCTCCATTCATTCTCTATGGAACTGCCGAGTGCCTCCTTCTGCTTATTGAGGTGGGTCCCAGCAGTTGGACCACCACAAATCTATCAGTTATCACCTATCCACAAAAAAACACTTTTCACCCCCAGACAATCCCTTTAATGCATTACAATGTGCAGAGGGGAGAATGTCGCTACCAGAAATCTCTGCTCATCTACTCTGAAAATAAAACATTCTGGAGTTTGAATTTAAACAGTCAATTGCCATCTCGTAACGCCCATGCCAGGGTCCTCACGCGCTCCTGCTCCCGATCCCCCAGCGAGCACGTCTGTTTCCTCCCCTGTACAGGCGTCCTGTGGCGGTGGTCCCGTCCCATGCTGCAGCCTCACGGAGCGTCTGTTACTCCTGATAGGTTCCCAGCCTCTGCTCGTAGGGAGCGCCCATGGCCACGCCCCCTTTCTGAAAGGGCCAGTGCCCTCCTAACCCGGAACTTAAGGCATCTCTGCCCTATTAGTGGTTCCTGGGCAATAAGTCTAATACACTGCTAGTTCTCAGGTCCCCTAGCACTGTGCTGCTGTTGCTGATACATTGTGCTAGCTCTGTTGCTTATACCTATTTGCATTAGAGTGCTGGTGCGAGCCGCTAACCCAACCGCCTACCACGATACCCGCTGCCTCAAAGTATCGTCTCCTGCTGCCACAAGTATCCACGCCAGACGCTGCTGCAGTATCATCCATCCATCTGTCCTGGACGGAATCTCGACACCTGCGGCTGCAGCTACCTATTGCCAGAGACTGTCGCTACCGCACCTCTGGGGCCAGCCGACGCAGCACCAGTCTTCCTGAGTGGCACCTGGACTTATACCGGCAGCGTAACACCATCACCATTAGGGGCTCTGGAGAAGACCAGGCTCAGGTCCGTAGTCAAGCCCCTCTGCGTTTTCTGTGTGCTGCGGCCCAGTGGGCTCACTAACATCTCTGCTCACCCGGCCAACATAACACACCTCTTTCTATTGACAATTACCACAGCCAACTGCCATAGCCAACTGCCATTACCAACTGCCACAGCCAACTGCCAGAGGAGAATCTGGAGGCCCTAACACACAGAATAATCAGCCAATGTTGTCGTAATTGGAAGATTTGGACAACACTTATCAAATGTGTATGGAGGCTTTAACTACATCCAGCTAAGCCTATCCTCCTGCATTGCTGATCCAAAGGGAAGGGTGTAACAGTGTGTCCCTCCCCCGCCTGTGCTCATGGTGTAATAGTCTGTCTCTCCTTGACTGTCCTTTATGTACTACTGGTGGGGTATTGTTTGTTCTTCTCAGCATGGGACTTCTCCAATCCACAACTTGGTAAACAGAACAGAGCCAGGAGTCTAAAGTCCATTCATGTATCAAGTGTCCAGGCGGAGTTGGACTCTTCTGCCCACCTAAGGGGCTGATCCCAGGAGAGAAGAACAATGAGACCCATGTTAGTTCAGTTAGTTGGATCTCGGCTGGAGAAGGACTAGGATCTATAGCTGAGGCTGGATCCTAGGACCTGTGTATGGACTGTCACAGACTGGAGATCAGTGGCCACGTGGGATTGCGTTTTGTTGTTCACCCTGTTGGACTCAAGGAACTCATATAAGGACCATTGCCATATTTTCCCTGGCGTTGGAATACCGGGACACGCCCCTGGATCTTTTGTTTTGTTGTGGACTCCTTGCAGACTTTCAAGGATTTATATTTATGTTTGGTGCTTTATCTTTGTGGTTCCAATAAAGCCCTTTGGATTGTTCCTTGGCCTGGCGTCCCTTACTGCTCTGTCGCATACCCCTGAGTGCTGCGGCCCAGTGGGCTCACTAATATCTCTGCTCACCTGGCCAACATAACACACCTCTTTCTATTGACAACTACCAAAGCCAACTGCCACAGCCAACTGCCATAGCCAACTGCCACAGCCAACTGCCACAGGAGAATCTGGAGGCCCTAACACACAGAGATTAATCAGCCAATGTTGTCGTAATTGGAAGATTTGGACGACACTTACCAAAGGTGTATGGAGGCTTTAACTACATCCAGCTCAGCCTATCCTCCTGCATTGCTGATCCAAAGGGAAGGGCTCCCATTCCAACCTGGTTTTCTAGTTCTAGACAACCAACTTCTTGAACTTTTTTCCTATCAAGGTAACTTGTTAGTTCTAGGCCATAAAAGTTTGGCTACTAGAAGAGTTTAAATCATTGCTTCCAGGTTCCACAAAACCTTATCGTTAAATGATTTTGGTATAGTGGTTTTCGGGTTTTTTTCTACTCATATTGTGCTACCATATATGTAAACTGATAAAAATTCTTCCTTTTCTGATCGTCGTCTGAATGAGGCCTCAGAAACCTGAGTATGGACCATGATGCATGGACTGGCCACTGGGTCTCCGGTCTCAAACTTTACAGGCTCATAAATATATGATACTATTGGAGTTTAGGTCAGAAGATCCCACGGCCAATCTGTCCACTATGGTCTGTATAAGGATAGCTGAATGAGGTCTCATTCAGGCCTCATTCAGACGACTCGGTATGGCCCATGAGGCACGGACTGGCCACTGGGTCTCCTGACGCAAACCTGACAGGCTCATAAACATACATGATACTGTCAAGTTTAGATCAGAAGACCTTGTGGCCAATCTATCCACTACGGTCTGTATAGGGATAGCTGAATGAGGTCTCATTCAGGCCTCATTCAGGTGACTGAGTACGGACCATGAGGCACGGACTGGCCAATGGGCCTCCTGACGCAAACTTGACAGGCTCACAAACAAACATACATGACACTGTCAAGTTTAGGTCAGAAGACCTAGCGTCCAATCCGTCCACTACGGTCTGTATAGGGATAGCTGAATGAGGTCTCATTCAGGCCTCTTTCAGGCGTCTTTCAGGCCTCTTTCAGTCCTCTTTCAGGCCTCATTCAGGCCTCATTCAGGCCTCATTCAGGCCTCATTCAGGCCTCATTCAGGCCTCATTCAGACGACTGAGTACGGACCATGAGGCACGGACTGGCCACTGGGTCTCCTGACGCAAACTTGACAGGCTCATAAACAAACATACATGACACTGTCAAGTTTAGGTCAGAAGACCTAGCGTCCAATCCGTCCACTATGGTCTGTATAGGGATAGCTGAATGAGGTCTCATTCAGGCCTCATTCAGGCCTCTTTCAGGCCTCATTCAGGCCTCATTCAGGCCTCATTCAGGCCTCAATCAGGCCTCAATCAGGCCTCAATCAGGCCTCAATCAGGCCTCAATCAGACGACTGAGAGTACGGACCATGAGGCACGGACTGGCCACTGGGTCTCCTGACGCAAACCTGACAGGCTCATAAACATACATGATACTGTCAAGTTTAGATCAGAAGACCTTGTGGCCAATCTATCCACTACGGTCTGTATAGGGATAGCTGAATGAGGTCTCATTCAGGCCTCATTCAGGCGACTGAGTACGGACCATGAGGCACGGACTGGCCACTGGGTCTCCTGACGCAAACTTGACAGGCTCATAAACATACATGACACTGTCAAGTTTAGGTCAGAAGACCTTGTGGCCAATCCGTTCTCTACGTCTGTATAAGTATAGCTGAATGAGGTCTCCTCTCATGAGATGAGGGGTCCTATATCAAGGACCCCCCTTCTATTTACTAATTATAGGAAAAATTAAAAATTATTTTTAAAATAGAATAACTCTTTAGGATTGGAAATGTCACTAATTTTTCTAGGTCGATGTATTTGACCACATCCTAGCCTCAACAATCTGCCTCTCTTCTGGTGTGATCCCAGAGGAACCGGCTGCGAATCCAAGTAATTTGTGACCCCCCCCCCCCCCAAGGCTTTTTTTTTTTTTTTTAAAGCCCAAGGAGCCACTGTCTGTATACGTTATTCCAAGACACGACGGTGTAAATTAGGACAGCGTGGTGAGAGCCGCGGCTCTGCTCGTTCTAGATAGCGAGAACTTCAGACCTCAAGAAAGCGGTGGCGTCTGAAAGACAAGCTGGCAGAGACCATGGCTGCCAATTCCAATGTCCTTGTTGTGTATCGTCTAAGAAATATGCCATCACTGCAATAGTGGATTTCTCTTGTGTGTTCATCCCGTAGTGGAGTGTTCTTACCCTCACAATTTGCTTTCCAAGTAAATGTCTCCAAGGTGAGACAAATATTCTATTGGAAGGTGACCAATGCGTCTCGAAGGAAAACCGGTCTGGGAGTGTGACCTCCGAAGTTGGAAAGACAAATCTCTCTAGAATATTCATATATAAAAGTGTATAAAAAGGCTTAATGCTGAAATAAATACAAAGAGTGTAAAGTTTCAGATGTCCATAAATGAATCGTGACTGATTGCTATAAAAAGAAGATTGTCTCCCGATGAAAGCTGCAGTGGATGGTGAGATATGGAGACTGAAAGTCAAAAGGTCAAAACCTTGTTACTAATTAATGAGCGAGCACTAACATGCTCGGTACTCGAAACGAGTGGGCTCGACTCGAGTACCAAGTATAATGAAAGTCAATGGCAAACTAGTTGGGATACTAGTCACAACCTTATGGATAGTATAGAAGGAAGAGTAGTCAGGAAAGCCGGGTTCTAGCAACAGGAGAACATGTATGATCATAAGGAGTAAACAGGAGCGTAGTCAGGTTATAATCACAGGGTCCGAATACCAGCAGAGCACGTAACAGGTTTAGGGAGAAAACAGAGATGTGGTCAGGTAACGGTCCGAGGGTCAGAATACCAGGAGAGCACGTAATAGGTTTCGGGAGAAAACAGAGATGTGGTCAGGTAACGGTCCGAGGGTCAGAATACCAGGAGAGCACGTAATAGGGTCAGGGAGAAAACAGAGAAGTGGTCAGGTAACGGTCCAAGGCAGGAGAGCACGTAATAGGTTTCGGGAGAAAACAGAGACATGGTCAGGTAACAGTCCGAGGGTCAGAATACCAGGAGAGCACGTAATAGGGTCAGGGAGAAAACAGAGACTTGGTTAGTTAACGGTGCAAGATCAAAGACAGGAAAAGGGAGTGGGCAGAGAGTAGTCAAATATCAGTCCGGGGTCAGAAAACCAAGATCAGAACACTAACAGAACACACAAGCCAACAGCACAACTGCAGAACCAGACAATACAACTGGTGAGGTTCTGGGAGAGCATGCTCGGTAAAAAAGCAGAGCAATTACCAGGAAGGTGGAACAGCTGAATAATCAGCACCTCCCAGAACCAACGTGGAATCCTGTCTTGTAAATCAAGCTGCCAGTTAAGTATCTAAGGAAGGCGCCACAGATCATCTCCTAAGGCAAGATGCTCTGCACAGAGGAATAGTGTTACTGCCAGGTCTGTAAGCGCAGCAGAGCATCTCCCAAGTCTGTAAGATGCTCTGCACAGAGGAATCGTGACACAGTATTGTTCTGGAATCTTCTCATTGACTTGCATTATACTTGATACTCAAGTCACGCCCATCCGAGCGTCCAACCTGCTCGTTTCAAGTACAAAGCACCCAAGCATGGTAGTGTTAGCTCATCACTAATTTTTACCTTTTTGCTTGTCAATATAAACAGACTGCTTCCTCCAATTGCTGCTTCTCCACTGATTCTTGAACAGTTTTTCTTTTTCTTCAGACCCGCTCGGTTCCAAAGTTGTGCCCCTCTAATGATGCATATTTTCTCTCCCGCTAAGTGGGCGTGTACCACAGAACTTCTCCTCTGATACTGGCCTATCAAAACAAGACCACGCCCACAGAGATGCGCTGTTGGGCACGCCCAGTCAATTGAATAGAGAACTTACACCATTATTATAGGGCATAACTTTGGAATGGAGGGGCACAGAAGAAAAAGAAAAACTGTTCCAGAATCAGCGGAGTAGCAGCAATTGGAAAAATTACTTTATTTAATAAAATAAATCCGGTGAAATTCCACTTTAAGTCACATGCAACAATATTCTGCATACACAGGAGTGAATACTCTGCTGATTACTATTAAAACTGTATTAGCCTGAATAAATAGTGAGGACTAAAATGACGACAAAGACTTAAATTCCCCTATAAATACATATAGTATAGATATAGATAAATCATCAACTGTCCGATAAAAAAGCTATTCAAGACAGAAAACACAAAGCAATAACTCGCCTCTGCTGTAGAATAAGCCGCCACTTACACCTGATCGGAGCAGGTCCCAGAAATACCAGCGGAGAATAGGAGAGGGGCAGAGAGAGTTTGTGTTTAATACAAACCATAAAACACGCATGGCTTCATAAACTATTATGGTATTACGACCGACAATAACAGAAGCAATTGCGGGAACTCTCTTTAAGAGAAATGAAGCTTTTCGAATCCTTCTCAAACCATATTAGTTCCAAAAAATATCGTATCTGGAGCTGGAACCTGTTGCGCTGACAAAGTGCCCGGTGGTCTCCTATATTGTGCTCACCACTGGTTTGTGTGGAAGGGCATCTATGTGATCATCGTTGAAGCATGGGCATCTTGAAGGATTCTTTAAGTCTTTTATCTGGAAAACTAATACAAATCTGTCGGCGCTCCTGCTCTGTTCCCCCTTGCCTTCTCTTAGTGATAAGAACTGTCCTGCAGTACTTGGCAGTGGCTGCTACACATCATCTGTCACCCATGACAGTGGCTCCATACAGTCATGTGGTGTCTGGCAATAGAAGGTCACAGCATTTGGCTGCACAGAATTCTCCCTGACTTTCTATTCTCCTGCTGTTAGTATTCATTGTACTAGGCAGCATTCCTGCTGGGTTTTTACCTTCTTCCCTTTAGGACCCAGCGGAGTCCTCCTTCCATCCAGCTGCTGATCATCAGTATTAAATACTCCCTTCTTTCCTGGACTGGTGCTGGTGATATAATTCAGTTCATTCTAGCTCTGGTTGCAAGCAGGTGGCTTGTACTCCTCTGTAGGATTGTTACTGAACTTCTACCTGAGCCATCTAATGATAAGTAGGTCATGCTTTTCCTCCTGTGGGTCTTCCTTGTCTCTTCTTTAGTGTTTAGTGTGGTTGATGAAGAGCGCATCCCATTTGTTCCCTATTTAGGGTCCAGCACTAGAGACACCTAGGGTCAGGTATCCGTCTAGGTGCATAACCTATCTAGGGTGGTGAGGGACCAGCAGTAGGGATACCTAGGGTTAGGTATCCGGCTCGGTGCATAGGTGCGTAACATATCTAGGGAGGTGAGGGACCCCAGAGACCAGCAGTGTGGAACCTATCTAGGGTGGTGAAGAACCCCAGAGCCCAGCACTAGAGACACTTAGGGTCAGGTATCCGGCTCGGTGCATAGGTGCGTAACCTATCTAGGGTGGTGAGGGACCCCAGGGACCAGCAGTAGGGACACCTAGGGTCAGGTATCGGGCTCGGCGCATAGGTGCAGGACCTATCTAGGGTGGTGAGGGACCCCAGGGACCAGCAGTAGGGATACATAGGGTCAGGTATCCTGCTCAGCACATAGGTGCGGAACCTATCTAGGGTGGTGAGGGACCCCAGGGACCAGCAGTAGGGACACCTAGGGTCAGGTATCGGGCTCGGCGCATAGGTGCAGGACCTATCTAGGGTGGTGAGGGACCCCAGGGACCAGCACTAGGGATACCTAGGGTCAGGTATCCTGCTTGGTGCATAGGTGCGGAACCTATCTAGGGAGGTGAGGGACCCCAGGGACCAGCATTAGGGATACCTAGGGTCAGGTATCCTGCTCGGTGCATAGGTGTGGAACCTATCTAGGGTGGTGAGGGACCCCAGGGACCAGCAGTAGGGATAACTAAGGTCAGGTATCCTGCTTGGTGCATAGGTGCGGAACCTATCTAGGGTGGTGAGGGACCCCAGGGACCAGCAGTAGGGACACCTAGAGTCAGGTATCCTGCTCAGCGCATAGATGCGGAACCTATCTAGGGTGGTGAGGACCCCAGGGCCCAGCAGTAGGGACACCTAGGGTCAGGTATCCGGCTCGGCACATAGGTGCAGAACCTATCTAAGGTGGTGAGGGACCCCAGGGACCAGCATTAGGGATACCTAGGGTCAGGTATCCTGCTTGGCGCATAGGTGTGGAACCTATCTAGGGTGGTGAGGGACCCCAGGGACCAGCAGTAGGGATTCCTAGGGTCAGGTATCCGGTTTGGTGCATAGGTGCGGAACCTATCTAGGGTGATGAGGGACCCCAGGGACCAGCACTAGGGATACTTAGGGTCAGGTATCCTGCTTGGTGCATAGGTGCGGAACCTATCTAGGGAGGTGAGGGACCCCAGGGACCAGCAGTAGGGATACCTAGGGTCAGGTATCCTGCTTGGCGCATAGGTGTGGAACCTATCTAGGGTGGTGAGGGACCCCAGGGACCAGCAGTAGGGACACCTAGGGTCAGGTATCTGGCTCGGTGCATAGGTGTGGAACCTATCTAGGGTGGTGAGGGACTCCAGGGACCAGCAGTTGGTTCGGTTAGGGGTCACCATCTCCCCCTTTCCCTAGGCACAGGGTTTCCCTTCCCTTTCGCCATTCGCTTGTTACTTCCCTTACCTAGCGTGACCGCTGCTTTCCAGCCATTAAAAATGGAACTGTGGAAAGTAGTAGCCAATCGCTTTACAAGTCAGTTGATACGCTTCTATAGGGCATAAATGTGGGAAGGGAAAAAAAAAAATCAATAGATGAAACTGCAAATCAGACATATGTACAACTTGTTTACCCAAGTACGCAAATAAGTACACCCCCATTCCAATAAAAATATATATATATAAAAAAGGTTCTAATTGTTAGGAGTTTTGGAAACTCAGATGGTTGGGGCTGTTTGTGAGCAATCTGCATATGTGCGGCCACCTTCATTAAATACTTAACATCTGTCACTCATCATTAGATTACAACAGACGTTTTTGCCTCTAAATCTTTTCCCTGGAATGAAAATATGTAATGCCCAAAAAGATAATGAGATCATCTCTCGGCTCATCATTGGCCCATCTGTCGGGTTAATCTGACCCCTTGTACGCGCGCCAGTCTTCAGATATCCAAAACACAATGGGATAATGTAAGACAAAAACATTGACAAAAGTAGAAAAGTATCTAAAAGGAAAGGTTATTGGATTGCAGTCAGATGTTGCCTTCTAGCATGGGATGAGTATATACACGACGATCATTCATGGTCGTCCACCAAATGCAGAAGAAGGGATTTCATGTGGGTTTTTTACCTTACGTTAAATGCTGAGGATTGCGAGACACAGGAAAGCCAAGAACAGACGAGAGGCTTGGGTCCCCTTTGCTAGAAGACTTTCACGATTAGGCTCCGCCAGTTTGGAAAGGAAGCCTTCTGCCCAGCATCGTTTGGAGACAGATGGTCAGAGACGCACATGGATGACATCTTCTCAGCATGGAACATAGACCAGACGCTTCTTCACATGGCACTGAGTCATTCTCATGAACTGTACGCTGCAATGCATCATGAATGTCACAAGGAGTGACGTACCAAAGAAAATCTGAATCTCTGTGCAAAATTCTGAGAAGACAAGTCAAGAAGAGGACCCTCAACACAGATCCATAATGGCTCCCTCCAGGTGTCCCAAAATTCTGGTAAGACAAGTCAAGAAGAGGACCCTCAACACAGATCCATAATGGCTCCCTCCAGGTGTCCCAAAACTCTGGTAAGACAAGTCAAGAAGAGGACCCTCAACACAGATCCATAATGGCTCCCTCCAGGTGTCCCAAAACTCTGGTACGACAAGTCAAGAAGAGGACCCTCAACACAGATCCATAATGGCTCCCTCCAGGTGTCCCAAAACTCTGGTAAGACAAGTCAAGAAGAGGACCCTCAACACAGATCCATAATGGCTCCCTCCAGGTGTCCCAAAACTCTGGTAAGACAAGTCAAGAAGAGGACCCTCAACACAGATCCATAATGGCTCCCTCCAGGTGTCCCAAAATTCTGGTAAGACAAGTCAAGAAGAGGACCCTCAACACAGATCCATAATGGCTCCCTCCAGGTGTCCCAAAATTCTGGTAAGACAAGTCAAGAAGAGGACCCTCAACACAGATCCATAATGGCTCCCTCCAGGTGTCCCAAAATTCTGGTAAGACAAGTCAAGAAGAGGACCCTCAAAACAGATCCATAATGGCTCCCTCCAGGTGTCCCAAAACTCTGGTAAGACAAGGACCATCAACACAGACCATCTTCTCATTTCTTCTAATAAAAGGGCAGGGTAATTAATGGTCTAGTTTCTTCTCATTTTCTAAAGATCAAAGAGCTCATGTAAGAGGGTGGTGGAGACAACCTAATCTAACCCCAATACACTTCATTGATCCCATGATCTTACATTCATCAATGGATGGAAAAATCACCCAACAACCATGTTACGTTATCGATACTGTGAACTATGACGAGTGACGTACCAATGAAAATCTCAATATCTGTGAAAAAAATCTGGTAAGACAAGTCAAGAAGAGGACCATTTTCTCATTTCTTCTAATAAAAGGGCAGGGTAATCCATGGTCTAGTTTCCTCTCTCGTTTTCTAAAGGTCAAAGTGCTCATGGAATAGGGTGGTGGAGACAACCTAATCTAACCCCAATACTCTTAATTGATCCCATGATCTTACATTCAATAGTGGATGGAGAATCACCCAACAACCATGTTACGTTATCGATACTGTGGACTATGACGAGTGACGTACCAATGAAAATCTCAATATCTGTGAAAAAATCTGGTAAGACAAGTCACGAAGAGGACCATCAACATGGACCATCTTCTCATTTCTTCTAATAAAAGGGAAGGGTAATGCATGGTCTAGTTTCCTCTCTCGTTTTCTAAAGGTCAAAGAGCTCATGGAATAGGGTGGTGGAGACAGCTTAATCTAACCACAATACCCTTTCATTGATCCCATATTCTTACATTCAACAGTGGATGGAGATTCACCCAACAACCATGTTATGTCATCGATACTGTGGACTATGAGGAGTGACATTCCAAAGAAAATCTCAATATCTGTGAAAATTCTGGTAAGACAAGTCAAGAAGAGGACCATCAAAACAGATCCATAATGGGTCCCTTCAGGTGTCCCATCTTCTCGTTTGTTCTAATAAAAGGGCTCCATTGTCTAGTTTCCTCTCTCATTTTCTAAAGATCAAAGTGCTCATGGAATAGGATGGTGGAACCAACCTAATCGAACCCCAATACTCTTCATTGATCCCATGATCTTCCAAATCACAAATGGTTGGAGAATCACCCAACAGCCATGTGACAGAGATAGTGGACCATGAGGAATAGTATTAAGGATCTCGTTCACTTCTTCTGGTTAAAAAGTTACCTGTTGAATGAAGAGCTCTAAGACTACACTTGAGACGTTAATGCTGACCCAACCGGATATTAAACTTGGTGACTTCTTAGGAAGAGTAAACCATAAGACTTTGGGCAGTGGTTGCAAATCCTCAACCATTAGATAACTGAGGAAGATCCCTCTGTAGACAAGACGTTCCACATACATTAGACCTTCGATGATCAGATCAGTCCTAAAACTTGTCAAAGTGACTTTAAGGCCGCCATACACATTGGATTGCTGTTTGTCACGTGATGGAGCCTTCTAGGCAGTCTTTCTCATACACATGGGCGTGAAATCGGCTGGGGGCTCCTGTGTTCTGTACGAGAAAGCCGTCCCCAGACATCATTGGTGGCAGCTTATCCCTGCGAGAACAAAGCGATCAGCAGTCTGAAATCGGACATGCCCATTTGACATCGCCCCCAAGAACCAGTTGTCCAGGGGCCTCTTACACATTAAACTGTTGGTCAAGCGAGTTGCTATCGGACGACATTAGTCTATTTTGTATGTGGAAGGGGGGGGGGGGCTAAAGAATAAAGACAAGGCAGAGGATCAGAGGGGTGAAAAATCTGAGAGGGTCCACAAACCTGGAGATTGTGTCTTCCCGCTGAACTGCAGAAATGAACTGTATCAACGAGCTGTGCCCACCGATATAGTTAACGGTAGCAGTTGCTCCAGTTGTACCCCACCCCCTCTGTGTCCCTGATAGCTACGCTACTGCAGAGGATGAAAATTGGAACAACCAATGCTATGGGATTAGGTTCTTCTTCTATAGACTATATTCCTGACCATCCTCTGAACCTGGTGGAACTTCATAATGGTGACAAAAAGTTAAAAGATGCTTGGTTTATTGGGGTGTGGAGAATGCAATTAAAACATTATTCTCACCTGTCCTCTGTTCCCATGGTGTCCTCTTACCTGCTTCTTGCAGCCCACAGGCACACAGACAACTACATGATCTCGGCCGGTACACAGGGCCACCACTACCATCAGCGTTTTAATTCAGTTGAATGCTTTGCAGCGCCGCAAATCATTCAACTGAAGTAAAGCACTGGAGACCAGAAACAATATAGGCCCAATACTACAGGAGACAATATGGGCACATTACTACAGGGGACAATATGGGCACAATACTACAGGAGACAATATGGGCACAATACTACAGGAGACAATATGGGCACAATACTACAGGAGACAATATGGGCACAATACTGCAGGAGGCAATATGGGCACAATACTACAGGAGACAATATGGGCACAATACTACAGGAGACAATATGGGCACATTACTACAGGAGACAATATGGGCACATTAATACAGGAGGCAATATGGGCACAATACTACAGGAGGCAATATGGGCACAATACTACAGGAGACAATATGGGCCCAATACTACAGGAGACAATATGGGCCCATTACTACAGGAGACAATATGGGCCCAATACTACAGGAGACAATATGGGCCCATTACTACAGGAGACAATATGGGCCCATTACTACAGGAGACAATATGGGCCCAATACTACAGGAGACAATATGGGCCCATTACTACAGGAGACAATATGGGCCCAATACTACAGGAGACAATATGGGCCCATTACTACAGGAGACAATATGGGCCCATTACTACAGGAGACAATATGGGCCCAATACTACAGGAGACAATATGGGCCCAATACTACAGGAGACAATATGGGCCCATTACTACAGGAGACAATATGGGCCCAATACTACAGGAGACAATATGGGCCCATTACTACAGGAGACAATATGGGCCCAATACTACAGGAGACAATATGGGCCCATTACTACAGGAGACAATATGGGCCCATTACTACAGGAGACAATATGGGCACATTACTACAGGAGACAATATGGGCACATTACTACAGGAGACAATATGGGCCCAATACTACAGGAGACAATATGGGCCCATTACTACAGGAGACAATATGGGCCCAATACTACAGGAGACAATATGGGCCCATTACTACAGGAGACAATATGGGCCCATTACTACAGGAGACAATATGGGCCCAATACTACAGGAGACAATATGGGCCCAATACTACAGGAGACAATATGGGCCCATTACTACAGGAGACAATATGGGCCCAATACTACAGGAGACAATATGGGCCCATTACTACAGGAGACAATATGGGCCCAATACTACAGGAGACAATATGGGCCCATTACTACAGGAGACAATATGGGCCCATTACTACAGGAGACAATATGGGCCCATTACTACATGAGACAATATGAGCACATTACTACAGGAGACAATATGGGCCCATTACTACAGGAGACAATATGGGCACAATACTACAGGGGACAATATGGGCCCATTACTACAGGAGACAATATAGGCCCATTACTACAGGAGACAATATGGGCCCATTACTACAGGAGACAATATGAGCACATTACTACAGGAGACAATATGGGCCCATTACTACAGGAGACAATATGGGCCCAATACTACAGGAGACAATATGGGCACATTACTACAGGAGACAATATGGGCACAATACTACAGGAGACAATATGGGCACATTAATACAGGAGGCAATATGGGCACAATACTACAGGAGACAATATGGGCACAATACTACAGGAGACAATATGGGCCCATTACTACAGGAGACAATATGGGCCCAATACTACAGGAGACAATATGGGCCCATTACTACAGGAGACAATATGGGCCCAATACTACAGGAGACAATATGGGCCCATTACTACAGGAGACAATATGGGCCCAATACTACAGGAGACAATATGGGCACATTACTACAGGAGACAATATGGGCCCATTACTACAGGAGACAATATGGGCCCATTACTACAGTAGACAATATGAGCACATTACTACAGGAGACAATATGGGCCCATTACTACAGGGGACCATATGGGCACATTACTACAGGAGACAATATGGGCACAATACTACAGGAGACAATATGGGCCCATTACCACAGGAGGCAATATGGGCACATTACTACAGGAGACAATATGGGCCCATTACTACAGGAGACAATATGGGCCCAATACTACAGGAGACAATATGGGCCCATTACTACAGGAGACAATATGGGCCCAATACTACAGGAGACAATATGGGCCCATTACTACAGGAGACAATATGGGCCCATTACTACAGGAGACAATATGGGCACATTACTACAGGAGACAATATGGGCACATTACTACAGGAGACAATATGGGCCCATTACTACAGGAGACAATATGGGCCCATTACTACAGTAGACAATATGAGCACATTACTACAGGAGACAATATGGGCCCGTTACTACAGGGGACCATATGGGCACATTACTACAGGAGACAATATGGGCACAATACTACAGGGGACAATATGGGCACATTACTACAGGAGGCAATATGGGCCCATTACTACAGGAGACAATATGGGCCCATTACTACAGGAGGCAATATGGGCACAATACTACAGGAGACAATATGGGCCCATTACTACAGGAGGAAATATGGGCCCATTACAACATGAGACAATATGGGCACATTACTACAGGAGACAATATGGGCACATTACTACAGGGGACAATATGGGCACATTACTACAGGAGGCAATATGGGCACATTACTACAGGAGACAATATGGGCACATTACTACAGGGGACAATATGGGCACATTACTACAGGAGGCAATATGGGCACATTACTACAGGAGACAATATGGGCACATTACTACAGGGGACAATATGGGCACATTACTACAGGAGGCAATATGGGCACATTACTACAGGAGGCAATATGGGCACATTACTACAGGAGACAATATGGGCCCATTACTACAGGAGACAATATGGACACATTACTACAGGAGACAATGTGGGCACATTACTACAGGAGACAATATGGGCCCATTACTACAGGAGACAATATGGGCACATTACTACAGGAGACAATATGGGCACATTACTACAGGACACAATATGGGCACATTACTACAGGAGACAATATGGACACAATACTACAGGAGACAATATGGTCACATTACTACAGGGGACAATATGGGCACATTACTACAGGAGACAATATGGGCACATTACTACAGGAGGCAATATGGGCACATTACTACAGGGGACAATGTGGGCACATTACTACAGGAGACAATATGGGCACATTACTACAGGAGACAATATGGGCACATTACTACAGGAGACAATATGGGCACATTACTACAGGAGGCAATATGGGCACATTACTACAGGAGACAATATGGGCACAATACTACAGGAGACAATATGGGCCCATTACTACAGGAGACAATATGGGCACATTACTACAGGAGACAATGTGGGCACATAACTACAGGAGACAATATGGGCACATTACAACAGGAGGAAATATGGGCACATTACTACAGGAGACAATATGGGCCCATTACTACAGGAGGCAATATGGGCACATTACTACAGGAGACAATATGGGCACATTACTACAGGAGACAATATGGGCACATTACAACATGAGACAATATGGGCACATTACAACATGAGACAATATGGGCCCAATACTACAGGAGACAATATGGACACATTACTACAGGAGACAATATGGGCACATTACTACAGGAGACAATATGGGCACATTACTACAGGAGACAATATGGGCGCATTACTACAGGAGACAATATGGGCACATTACTACAGGAGACAATATGGGCACATTACTACAGGGGACAATATGGGCACATTACTACAGGAGACAATATGGGCACAATACTACAGGAGACAATATGGGCACATTACAACATGAGACAATATGGGCACATTACTACAGGGGACAATATGGGCACATTACTACAGGAGGCAATATGGGCACATTACTACAGGAGGCAATATGGGCCCATTACTACAGGAGACAATATGGGCACATTACTACAGGAGACAATATGGGCACATTACAACATGAGACAATATGGGCACATTACTACAGGAGACAATATGGGCACATTACTACAGGAGGCAATATGGGCACATTACTACAGGAGACAATATGGGCACATTACAACATGAGACAATATGGTCACATTACTACAGGGGACAATATGGGCCCATTACTACAGGGGACAATATGGGCCCATTACTACATGAGACAATATGGGCACATTACTACAGGGGACAATATGGGCACATTACTACAGGAGGCAATATGGGCACATTACAACATGAGACAATATGGGCACATTACAACATGAGACAATATGGGCACAATACTACAGGGGACAATATGGGCACATTACTACAGGAGGCAATATGGGCACATTACTACAGGAGGCAATATGGGCACATTACTACAGGAGGCAATATGCACACATTACTACAGGAGGCAATATGCACACATTACTACAGGAGACAATATGGGCACATTACTACAGGAGACAATATGCACACATTACTACAGGAGACAATATGGGCACATTACTACAGGAGACAATATGAGCACATTACTACAGGAGACAATATGGGCCCAATACTACAGGAGGCAATATGGGCACATTACTACAGGAGACAATATGGGCACATTACTACAGGAGACAATATGGGCACATTACTACAGGAGACAATATGGGCACATTACTACAGGGGACAATATGGGCACATTACTACAGGAGACAATATGGGCACATTACTACAGGAGACAATATGGGCACATTACAACATGAGACAATATGGGCACATTACTACAGGGGACAATATGGGCACATTACTACAGGAGGCAATATGGGCACATTACTACAGGAGGCAATATGAGCCCATTACTACAGGAGACAATATGGGCACATTACTACAGGAGACAATATGGGCACATTACAACATGAGACAATATGGGCACATTACTACAGGAGACAATATGGGCACATTACTACAGGAGGCAATATGGGCACATTACTACAGGAGACAATATGGGCACATTACAACATGAGACAATATGGGCACATTACAACATGAGACAATATGGGCCCATTACTACAGGGGACAATATGGGCCCATTACTACATGAGACAATATGGGCACATTACTACAGGGGACAATATGGGCACATTACTACAGGGGACAATATGGGCACATTACTACAGGAGACAATATGGGCACATTACTACAGGAGGCAATATGGGCACATTACTACAGGAGACAATATGGGCACATTACAACATGAGACAATATGGGCACATTACAACATGAGACAATATGGGCACAATACTACAGGGGACAATGTGGGCACATTACTACAGGAGACAATATGGGCATATTACTACAGGAGGCAATATGGGCACATTACTACAGGAGGCAATATGGGCACATTACTACAGGAGGCAATATGGGCACATTACTACAGGAGGCAATATGGGCCCATTACTACAGGAGGCAATATGGGCACATTACTGCAGGGGACAATATGGGCACATTACTACAGGGGACAATATGGGCACATTACTACAGGAGACAATATGGGCCCATTACTACAGGAGACAATATGGGCACATTACAACATGAGACAATATGGGCACATTACAACATGAGACAATATGGGCACATTACTACAGGGGACAATATGGGCACATTACTACAGGGGACAATATGGGCACATTACTACAGGGGACAATATGGGCACATTACTACAGGAGACAATATGGGCACATTACTACAGGGGACAATATGGGCCCATTACTGCAGGAGACAATATGGGCACATTACTACAGGGGACAATATGGGCCCATTACTGCAGGGGACAATATGGGCACATTACTACAGGAGGAAATATGGGCCCATTACTGCAGGGGACAATATGGGCACATTACAACATGAGACAATATGGGCACATTACAACATGAGACAATATGGGCACATTACTACAGGGGACAATATGGGCACATTACTACAGGGGACAATATGGGCACATTACTACAGGGGACAATATGGGCACATTACTACAGGAGACAATATGGGCACATTACTACAGGGGACAATATGGGCCCATTACTGCAGGAGACAATATGGGCACATTACTACAGGGGACAATATGGGCCCATTACTGCAGGGGACAATATGGGCACATTACTACAGGAGGAAATATGGGCCCATTACTGCAGGGGACAATATGGGCACATTACTACAGGAGACAATATGGGCACATTACTACAGGAGACAATATGGGCACATTACTACAGGAGACAATATGGGCACATTGCTACAGGAGGAAATATGGGCCCATTACTGCAGGGGACAATATGGGCACATTACTACAGGAGACAATATGGGCACATTACTGCAGGGGACAATATGGGCACATTACTACAGGAGGAAATATGGGCACATTACTGCAGGGGACAATATGGGCACATTACTACAGGAGACAATATGGGCACATTACTACAGGAGACAATATGGGCACATTACAACAGGAGGAAATATGGGCCCATTACTACAGGGGACAATATGGGCACATTACTACAGGAGGAAATATGGGCCCATTACTACAGGAGGAAATATGGGCCCATTACTACAGGAGGCAATATGGGCACATTACAACAGGAGGAAATATGGGCCCATTACTGCAGGGGACAATATGGGCACATTACTACAGGAGGAAATATGGGCCCATTACTACAGGAGGAAATATGGGCCCATTACTACAGGAGGCAATATGGGCACATTACAACAGGAGGAAATATGGGCACATTACTACAGGGGGCAATATGGGCACATTACTACAGGAGACAATATGGGCACATTACTACAGGGGACAATATGGGCACATTACTACAGGGGACAATATGGGCCCATTACTACAGGAGGCAATATGGGCACAATACTACAGGAGGAAATATGGGCCCATTACTACAGGGGGCAATATGGGCACATTACAACAGGAGGAAATATGGGCACATTACTACAGGAGGCAATATGGGCACATTACTACAGGAGACAATATGGACACATTACAACACGAGACAATATGGTCACATTAATACAGGCAATATGGGCACATTACTACAGGATGGGAACAAGGATGGGGTATATTACATTTTATTGGTATCTATTTTAAATTTTTTACATTTTCCAGTAGCTGTTGCATTTCCCACCCTAGGCTTATACTCGAGTCAATAAGTTTTCTCAGTTTTTTTGGGTAAAATTAGGTGCCTTGGCTTATACTCAGGTCGGCTTATACTTGAGTATATACGTTATGTTCTTTTCTTCCAAAGAATATGTGCCGACAGGTCAACCTCACCCAAGATCTCGACCAGAAATCAAGAACAGTTCTATGGGGATTTCGTCACCTCCTACCGTAACTTTCACTCTTCCCTCCTTCCACCTTGTCCTGCCTGGATTTCATACTAGGACAGTAATTATAAGTATATGAAAATGTATAGATCCGCCCTGACGCATTCTTTTTACACGCAAGTCATTATAATATTGCCTGGCTAGATTAAAAAAAAAAAAAAAGTTTCATATGGATATTTATCCCTAAAAGATCCCGTCAACAAACTAAAAGCTAAAAATTTATATTATATATATATATATATATATATATATATATATATATATATATATATATATACACATATATATATATATATATATATATATATATATATATATACACATATATATATATATATATATATATATGTATATACACATATATATATATATATATATATGTATATACACATATATATATATATATATATATATATATATATATATATATATATATATATATATACATATATATATATATATATATATATATATATATATATATATATATACACACACATACACACACACTCTAGTCTTTCGGAGCCTTTTCGGTTTCTTGCACGTCTTCCTCCTCCAGGGCTCCTCTATCCGTGTGTTCCTGGCTTTCCCTCCCGCTCGTTTCGCAGAGCTTCCGATCACCCTCCGATTCTGGGCTCTTTGATGTCTTACATTTTTATTTTTTTTAGTTTGCTGACTTTGCAAAACCGTATCGTCGAGGTGAAGGAAAAAAAAAAAAAAAAAAAGAGAAGGCTTCGGAAGTCTCAAAAAGATGTTTATCATACAGGAAAGAGCCAGCACTTTATACAGGGCAGTGCTGTACTATAGAGTGACGGCACAAAAAAGGGGAACATTGGAGCGAGTCTTATAAGTGGGGCAGTTCAGACTTCAAAGGAAAATGGATAGGCGGGAAAGAGTCTACCGGTTCGGTGGGTGGCATCAACAAGACAATCCTGGCACACTGCCCAGATTGCTACATGACGTCTTATGGTAAAGGCATCTAATGAGCGTGTGCATAAGTTCATTGTTATCTACTGTATAAGCTAAGTGAGATCAGTCATTGCACAAGAGGAGGAGGAGGTGAGCTGTGACATCTATTGTAAATGGGAGAGAGAGAGGAGAGCGATAGAGAAAGCGAGAGAGTGAGGCAGCCGTTTTCTCTGCTGCAGATCTAGCAGTTATACAGATCTCATGAATATGCTGGACTACCTGCAGCATGCCAACTAGTCCTGTAATTATAATTTGCTGCTGATTAAACAGTGACTTTAAATCAAACCTACAGTAAGCAGCGCAGTAAGTGACAACACTGGAATCAGGATCTCTGCCCCTGCGTTATGCTGCCCTCAGATTAGGTGGCAAAAACTTACTTGGTGACAGATTCCCTTTAAGGACTTTTTCCAATCTGGCTGTCCTTTGTAGCCTTAATCTCAGGTGCAGCTCTTTGTGACCACTCCTCATCCCTATAAATAGTCACATACATGTCTTAACATCTGATGTCGGTTAGACATTCTCACATCTAACCTGACCACTTCGGAAGGAGCCAGTCTCTGGAAGAAGCTGAGAAGTCGTGACAATTATGTGTTTACCTTTTGTGTCCATTTCTTGCCCGTCTGTCTTCCTACTCTTGTGCTAGATTATTGTAGTGGTGAGACTAGTGCTCTCGCCGGCCTTCTCACTAGCCAGGGTGAGTTCAGGGCAAGTAAGGGGCTAGGCGCATGATCAGTGACAAAGTGAAGGACCCATATACGGTCGTTAGGGGTGGAGGGATCATGCTCTGATGAATGCAGGTGGTGACCCTCACTCCCCTCTCCCTGTTGGTTATAGATTTTCATATATAAGCTCACCAGTTTGGAAGGAACTAGTCTCTGGAAGAAGCTGAAGTTTCGTTACTATCACAGCTGTGGTGTTAGCTGCATTGGAGGAGCTTGGAGTCTTTTCCTTTTGTGTCTATTTCCCCCTGTCTTCCTTCCTTCCTTTCCTGGTGTTGTATTGTAGTGGTGAGACTAGTGCTCTTGCCAGCCTGCCCACTAACCAGGGTGAGTTCAGGGCAATCGAGGGCCTAGGCGACATTGGGAAGGACCCATAAAGGAACGTTAGGGAGTGGAGGTGGTGACCCCTCTCCCTAGCGCCAGGGTCCACCGGAGTTGTATTGTGTTCCTGGTATGCCCTGTTTGTTGCTGTGCTCGCCGGGGGTTCCCGTGTTCCTGGCGGAACCCCGAAATTGCCAAGTAATCTTAACCAGTCCTTAGAAGTCCACGCAAGAAAATGTATGAAGACGTCTCTGTCTTCCCGATAATGTTGCACACGCCAAGGATTTACAAATCAAGTCCATATACTCGTCAGTCCTGTGCCGTCTCTCGCCGGTCTCCTGATTGCAGTACTAATTAATAGGGTTATTTTACCCACAGAGAATTCCAAAAATTAAGAGGAAAAAAAAAAAAAAAAAGAGAGAGAAGAGGTTCAGGCGAGGAAGGAGCAGAATGTAAAGTCTGGATTCAGCAAATGCATGTTTGTCGAGATAAAGTATGAAAAGCAAAATCTAATAGCGAGCAGCCAGAATCTCCCAGCTGGGCTCCAGCTTCAATCCCCTCCATCCTGAACCCAAAGGCTGTAAAATGCTAATCTGCCGCAGTTTAGGGAGGAGAGCGCAACTGTAGGTAAAGTAAGACAGGAAAACACATTGCCGCTATTGCAGGATGGATATTACTATGCATTTATTAATGAGTCCGCGAACAGCAATGTGTGGCCATAGCCTAGAACTAAGCGAAAGGAAACCCTGCGCCTATGGAAGGAGGCGATGATGACCCCTGACCAAACCCACCACTGGTCCCGGACTTCCCTCACCGGCCTATATAGGTTCCGCGCCTATACATCGAGCAGGATACCTGACCCTCGGTAACCCTGAACAACAATGTGTGGCCATAGCCTAGAACTAAGCGAAAGGAAGGGAAACCCTGCATCTAAGGAAAGGTGAGATGGTGACCCCTGATCAAACCCACCGCTGGTCCCGGACTTCCCTCACCGGCCTATATAGGTTCCGCGCCTATACATCGAGCAGGATACCTGACTCTGGCTGACCCTGAACAGCAATGTGTGGCCATAGCCTAGAACTAAGCGAAAGGAAGGGAAACCCTGCATCTAAGGAAAGGGGAGATGGTGACCCCTGACAAAACCCACCGCTGGTCCCGGACTTCCCTCACCGGCCTATATAGGTTCTGCACCTATGCGCCGAGCAGGATACCTGACCCTCGCTGACCCTGAACAGCAATGTGTGGCTATAGCCTAGAACTAAGCGAAAGGAAGGGAAACCCTGCGCCTATGGAAGGGGGCGATGATGACCCCTGACCAAACCCACCACTGGTCCAGGACTTCCCTCACCGGCCTATATAGGTTCTGCACCTATGCGCCGAGCAGGATACCTGACCCTCGCTAACCCTGAACAACAATGTGTGGCCATAGCCTAGAACTAAGCGAAAGGAAGGGAAACCCTGCATCTAAGGAAAGGGGAGATGGTGACCCCTGATCAAACCCACCGCTGGTCCCGGACTTCCCTCACCGGCCTATATAGGTTCCGCATCTATACATCGAGCAGGATACCTGACCCTGGCTGACCCTGAACAGCAATGTGTGGCCATAGGCTAATACTAAGCAAAAGGAAGGGAAACCCTGCGTCTAAGGAAGGGGGAGATGGTGACCCCTGACCAAACTTACCGCTAGTCCCTGGGTTCCCTCACCAGTCTATATAGGTTCCACATCTATACACCAAGCAGGATAGCTAGCCCTGGCAGGCTCTGACAAGCAATATGTAGCCATAGCCTAGAACTAAGTGAAAGGAAGGCAAATCCTGTGTCTATGGGGGAGATGGTGACCCCTGACCAAACCTACCGCGAGTCCCGGGGTTCCTTCACCAGCCTATATAGGTTCCACACCTATGCGCCGTGCAGGATACCTAGCCCTGGCTGACCCTGACAAGCAATATGTGGCCATAGCCTAGAACTAACCAAAAGAAAGGGAAACCCTGTGTCTGAGGGGGAGATGGTGACCCCTGACCAAACCCACCGCTGGTCCTGGGCAGGATACCTGGCCCTGTCTGACCCTGAACTGGGACCTAGATAGGGAAAGAGTGGGATAAGCTCTTCATCAACCCCACTAAACACTAAAGAAGACACAGGGAGCACCCATTTGGGGAAAGTGTATGAACAACTTATCTCCAGATGCCTCAGGAAGAAGTTCTACAGATGAGTGCAAGCCGCCTACTTGCATTGTTTGAGTGCAGTGTGCACGTGTTTTTGTTTACCCTTGTCTGTGATTATTTGTGGGGTTTTGGTAACGGGGTTTTGGTAACGGGGTTTTGGTAACGGGGTTTCCGCCACGCTCTCAGGGTGGAATTAGTATCAGGCCTTGGATAGGTGATAGGACCATGTTGAAGGCTCGAACCTGGCTACCATCAAGTCTACCTTTAAGATAAGGGACAGCACAGGGGCCCCATTCTTATGGTCATCCTAGGAGCCCCGTACACCCCTGTGACACAAATGTTTAGTTCTAAGAACACCTTTAAACTGCTATAGGCCCCCAATCATGGGATTACGTCTCACTTTTCTTAAAAATGTTAGGGAAGAAACCAAACCATGACTTTGAGGGCCCTTCTTGGTCCCATACATGGTGGAATATTAGAGGTTTATACACTATTGTGGTTCTATTTACGACTGTTTTGTTAAGATTTAATGGTCCATTACAAAAAAATCAAAAAGATTTGAGATCGTAAAGAAGAAGATACTCAAAGAAATGGGCTGCGCTGGGCCGGAGATTTCCCTTTCCGAAGCGCGTGACCTAAACTAATGCCCATAAATCGCCATAAAGAGGCTTCCACAAGGGGTCGATTTCATTAGCTAATTTTATCTTCACTTATGCCGGCGTTTACGACTTGTGAGGTTAAATCCCGACTTTATAAATCCCGTCAAATATAAAGAGATGCAGAGAGGGAAAAATTCTCCGCGTCTATTTTATGATCCCTAATAAATTGTGCCGCGGTTCGGGCTCTGACACGCGGCCGTCTCATTCATCCCGATACCTCACAACAAAAAGGACATTTTACGTGAACAACAGATTTTTATTTATTTTTTTTCCTTCCTGGCAGGAATACAAAAACCGCAGGAGATTTCCATCCATCCGGGAAACAAAGTCATTACCACAAGTCTCCGCGAAGAAATGGAAGTCCTCAAACGTTCTATTGATTGAGACAAGACCAGCCTCACGGCTTCCGAGGACCCATTAGTGGGGACGGACTCGGGGATGGGTTTTTGGCTAAAGTTATGTCCCTGGAAAAACGGCCGAGCAATAATGATGGTAACAAAGGACGGAACTCACCTGGATTGGCATCATTTTAACGTTGGAATATCTGTGTGACGGCCAAGAGCCGAATCAGGTCATCCCCAGAATGGCGAGTCACGTGGAGGGGACCGGCAGATTTCCCAGAAAATGCTCCAGCTACCCAATAACTTCCATTATACTCGCGTGCTCAAGTCGTGCCCATCCCAGTACTGAGCACCCGAGCATGGTAGTGCCCGCTCATCACTAGTTACCAGTACTGAGCACCCGAGCATGATAGTGCCCGCTCATCACTAGTTACCAGTACTGAGCACCCGAGCATGGTAGTGCCCGCTCATCACTAGTTACCAGTACTGAGCACCCGAGCATGGTAGTGCCCGCTCATCACTAGTTACCAGTACTAAGCACCTGAGCATGGAAGTGCCCACTCATCACTAGTTACCAGTACAGAGCCCCCGAGCATGATAGTGCCCGCTCATCACTAGTTACCAGTACTGAGCACCCGAGCATGGTAGTGCCCGCTCATCACTAGTTACCAGTACTGAGCACCCGAGCATGGTAGTGCCCGCTCATCACTAGTTACCAGTACTGAGCACCCGAGCATGGTAGTGCCCGCTCATCACTAGTTACCAGTACTGAGCACCCGAGCATGGTAGTGCCCGCTCATCACTAGTTACCAGTACAGAGCCCCCGAGCATGATAGTGCCCGCTCATCACTAGTTACCAGTACTGAGCACCCGAGCATGGTAGTGCCCGCTCATCACTAGTTATGAGTACTGTGCACCCGAGCATGGTAGTGCCCGCTCATCACTAGTTACCAGTACTGAGCACCCGAGCATGGTAGTGCCCGCTCATCACTAGTTACCAGTACTGAGCACCCGAGCATGGTAGTGCCCGCTCATCACTAGATACCAGTACTGAGCACCCGAGCATGGTAGTGCCCGCTCATCACTAGTTACCAGTACTGAACACCCGAGCATGGTAATGCCCGCTCATCACTAGTTACCAGTACTGAGCACCTGAGCATGGTAGTGCCCGCTCATCACTAGTTACCAGTACTGAGCACCTGAGCATGGTAGTGCCCGCTCATCACTAGTTACCAGTACTGAGCACCAGAGCATGGTAGTGCCCGCTCATCACTAGATACCAGTACTGAGCACCCGAGCATGGTAGTGCCCGCTCATCACTAGTTACCAGTACTGAGCACCCGAGCATGGTAGTGCCCGCTCATCACTAGTTACCAGTACTGAGCACCAGAGCATGGTAGTGCCCGCTCATCACTAGTTACCAGTACTGAGCACCCGAGCATGGTAGTGCCCGCTCATCACTAGTTACCAGTACTGAGCACCCGAGCATGGCAGTGCCCACTCATCACTAGTTACCAGTACCGAGCACCAAGCATGGTAGTGCTCGGTCATCACTAGTTACCAGTACCGAGCACCGAGCATGGTAGTGCCCGCTCATCACTAGTTACCAGTACTGAGCACCCGAGCATGGTAGTGCCCGCTCATCACTAGTTACCAGTACTGAGCACCGAGCATGGTAGTGCCCGCTCATCACTAGTTACCAGTACTGAGCATGGTAGTGCCCACTCATCACTAGTTACCAGTACTGAGCATGGTAGTGCCCGCTCATCACTAGTTACCAGTACCGAGCATGGTAGTGCCCGCTCATCACTAGTTACCAGTACCGAGCACCGAGCATGGTAGTGCCCGCTCATCACTAGTTACCAGTACTGAGCATGGTAGTGCCCACTCATCACTAGTTACCAGTACTGAGCATGGTAGTGCCCGCTCATCACTAGTTACCAGTACTGAGCATGGTAGTGCCCGCTCATCACTAGTTACCAGTACCGAGCACCGAGCATGGTAGTGCCCGCTCATCACTAGTTACCAGTACTGAGCATGGTAGTGCCCACTCATCACTAGTTACCAGTACTGAGCATGGTAGTGCCCGCTCATCACTAGTTACCAGTACTGAGCATGGTAGTGCCCACTCATCACTAGTTACCAGTACTGAGCACCCGAGAATGGTAGTGCCCGCTCATCACTAGTTACCAGTACCGAGCACCGAGCATGGTAGTGTCCGCTCATCACTAGTTACCAGTACTGAGCACCTGAGCATGGTAGTGCCCGCTCATCACTAGTTACCAGTACTGAGCACCTGAGCATGGTAGTGCCCGCTCATCACTAGTTACCAGTACTGAGCACCTGAGCATGGTAGTGCCCGCTCATCACTAGTTACCAGTACTGAGCACCTGAGCATGGTAGTGCCCGCTCATCACTAGTTACCAGTACTGAGCACCTGAGCATGGTAGTGCCCGCTCATCACTAGTTACCAGTACTGAGCACCTGAGCATGGTAGTGCCCGCTCATCACTAGTTACCAGTACTGAGCACCTGAGCATGGTAGTGCCCGCTCATCACTAGTTACCAGTACTGAGCACCTGAGCATGGTAGTGCCCGCTCATCACTAGTTACCAGTACTGAGCACCTGAGCATGGTAGTGCCCGCTCATCACTAGTTACCAGTACTGAGCACCTGAGCATGGTAGTGCCCGCTCATCACTAGTTACCAGTACTGAGCACCCGAGCATGGTAGTGCCCACTCATCACTAGTTACCAGTACAGAGCACCCGAGCATGGTAGTGCCCGCTCATCACTAGTTACCAGTACTGAGCACCCGAGCATGGTAGTGCCCGCTCATCACTAGTTACCAGTACTGAGCACCTGAGCATGGTAGTGCCCGCTCATCACTAGTTACCAGTACTGAGCATCCGAGCATGGTAGTGCCCACTCATCACTAGTTACCAGTACCGAGCACCGAGCATGGTAGTGCCCGCTCATCACTAGTTACCAGTACTGAGCATGGTAGTGCCCACTCATCACTAGTTACCAGTACTGAGCATGGTAGTGCCCGCTCATCACTAGTTACCAGTACCGAGCATGGTAGTGCCCGCTCATCACTAGTTACCAGTACCGAGCACCGAGCATGGTAGTGCCCGCTCATCACTAGTTACCAGTACTGAGCATGGTAGTGCCCACTCATCACTAGTTACCAGTACTGAGCATGGTAGTGCCCGCTCATCACTAGTTACCAGTACTGAGCATGGTAGTGCCCGCTCATCACTAGTTACCAGTACCGAGCACCGAGCATGGTAGTGCCCGCTCATCACTAGTTACCAGTACTGAGCATGGTAGTGCCCACTCATCACTAGTTACCAGTACTGAGCATGGTAGTGCCCGCTCATCACTAGTTACCAGTACTGAGCATGGTAGTGCCCACTCATCACTAGTTACCAGTACTGAGCACCCGAGAATGGTAGTGCCCGCTCATCACTAGTTACCAGTACCGAGCACCGAGCATGGTAGTGTCCGCTCATCACTAGTTACCAGTACTGAGCACCTGAGCATGGTAGTGCCCGCTCATCACTAGTTACCAGTACTGAGCACCTGAGCATGGTAGTGCCCGCTCATCACTAGTTACCAGTACTGAGCACCTGAGCATGGTAGTGCCCGCTCATCACTAGTTACCAGTACTGAGCACCTGAGCATGGTAGTGCCCGCTCATCACTAGTTACCAGTACTGAGCACCTGAGCATGGTAGTGCCCGCTCATCACTAGTTACCAGTACTGAGCACCTGAGCATGGTAGTGCCCGCTCATCACTAGTTACCAGTACTGAGCACCTGAGCATGGTAGTGCCCGCTCATCACTAGTTACCAGTACTGAGCACCTGAGCATGGTAGTGCCCGCTCATCACTAGTTACCAGTACTGAGCACCTGAGCATGGTAGTGCCCGCTCATCACTAGTTACCAGTACTGAGCACCCGAGCATGGTAGTGCCCGCTCATCACTAGTTACCAGTACTGAGCACCCGAGCATGGTAGTGCCCACTCATCACTAGTTACCAGTACAGAGCACCCGAGCATGGTGGTGCCCACTCATCACTAGTTACCAGTACTGAGCACCCGAGCATGGTAGTGCCCGCTCATCACTAGTTACCAGTACTGAGCACCTGAGCATGGTAGTGCCCGCTCATCACTAGTTACCAGTACTGAGCACCCGAGCATGGTAGTGCCCACTCATCACTAGTTACCAGTACAGAGCACCCGAGCATGGTAGTGCCCGCTCATCACTAGTTACCAGTACTGAGCACCCGAGCATGGTAGTGCTCGCTCATCACTAGTTACCAGTACTGAGCACCCAAGCATGGTAGTGCCCGCTCATCACTAGATACCAGTACTGAGCACCCGAGCATGGTAGTGCCCGCTCATCACTAGTTACCAGTACTGAGCATGGTAGTGCCCGCTCATCACTAGTTACCAGTACTGAGCACCCGAGCATGGTAGTGCCCGCTCATCACTAGTTACCAGTACTGAGCACCCGAGCATGGTAGTGCCCGCTCATCACTAGTTACCAATACTGAGCACCTGAGCATGGTAGTGCCCGCTCATCACTAGTTACCAGTACTGAGCACCCGAGCATGGTAGTGCCCGCTCATCACTAGTTACCAGTACTGAGCACCCGAGCATGGTAGTGCCCGCTCATCACTAGTTACCAGTACTGAGCACCCGAGCATGGTAGTGCCCGCTCATCACTAGTTACCAGTACTGAGCACCCGAGCATGGTAGTGTCCGCTCATCACTAGTTACCAGTACTGAGCACCTGAGCATGGTAGTGCCCGCTCATCACTAATAATAATGTGTGACCTGCAGCAACTCAATCATCGTGGAGTTTCAAAAGTTGGCAATTTTGACATAATCTTGAGAAAACCCCTTTAAATTAAAACTATTACATTTTTAATATTACTTTTGCTATTTTATTTACGCGCGCACTTGTTTTTCACCTTGAGGAGACGGCTCCTAACTTTGCAGCAAACTCTTAACAGACGCATTTCCTTCTGGCCATGCCCATCACATTTCTTGACAATAATCCGTATACCAAATACTAAGTGCGTGGCGGTATGAAAGCGATTTTGCCTGGGTGGTCGGGTGTATTTATGAGGAATGCAATTTCCTTTAAGTGTTTTTGGTGTGGAGTATTCTTCTAAGCCTCTTCACTTTTCAAGCATCATCAAAATGGCACTTTTACAAGCCCCCGACAAAGCCGGTTGCTTGCCTTCCGCGGCTCGGCATTGTGCCGCGCACACTTCTCCGGCACGCACACGACGCCGGTCGGTGGCTATGAATCACATATTAAACAATGCCGTGGAAGGTGTTACATGGGGCAAGCGCTCTCGTTTTATTGCGGCTCCCGTATATCTTGCTAAGTGGCTGTAGCAATTTAGCATTATCGTTTTTTAGCGCTGCAGCTGAAAACCAGATGCTAATGGCACCGTCCCTGTGACTTCGGAAAAAACCCTTGGGCAAAACTGAATTTTAATAGCCATAAAAAAGAATTCAATCAGTATATAATTTTACATTTGCACAGAGAGAAAGAGAAATATTTTATCTGTGATGGGTCAGGCTGACTTAAATGTACGTATTAGCGCTGCTCTTCTCGGTCCCATTTTGTCTCCATCTGACAAGGTTAAAAAGCTAATGTGCTTTGAGGCTTCCGCGGAACTGTGTCGGTGTCACTATCGGCCACCGCTATTAACTCTTCCCATTCCACGTCGCACCGTACATTTCAGGTCAGGTCACCCCACAGACCTCTCCGTCACAAGGACAGTATGACTCCAATTCGGAAAATGTGGCCATCAACGAAACGAGACCATGGTATACATAACACTGGTCATACCTGAGGCTTTCAATTACTTCAGTATCTGGTCATAAATTATCTGCATGAGAGAAGGCAAAAAGTGGCCTTCAACCTTACATCAAGATCATCTTGTAGGACATGGAACGCTCATGGACAAAGAAGCCTCAACATCTATCGTCCTCAATGAGGTACTCGTGTATGGCCTCCTGTGCCATTTCCGTAGAAAATAGGAACATGGCACGTTCATGGACAAAGAAGCCTCAACATCTATCGTCCTCAATGAGGTACTCGTGTATGGCCACCTGTGCCATTTCCGTAGAAAATAGGACATGGCACGTTCATGGACAAAGATGCCTCAGTATTTATTGTCCTCAATGAGGTACTCGTGTATGGCCTCCTGTGCCATTTCCGTAGAAAATAGGACATGGCACGTTCATGGACAAAGATGCCTCAGTATTTATTGTCCTCAATGAGGTACTCGTGTATGGCCTCCTGTGCCATTTCCGTAGAAAATAGGACATGGCACATTCATGGACAAAGATGCCTCAGTATTTATTGTCCTCAATGAGGTACTCGTGTATGGCCTCCTGTGCCATTTCCGTAGAAAATAGGGACATGGCATGATCATGGACAAAGAAGCCTCAACATCTATCGTCCTCAATGAGGTACTCGTGTATGGCCTCCTGTGCCATTTCCGTAGAAAATAGGAACATGGCACGTTCATGGACAAAGATGCCTCAACATTTATTGTCCTCAATGAGGTACTCGTGTATGGCCTCCTCTGCCATTTCCGTAGAAAATAGGAACATGGCACGTTCATGGACAAAGATGCCTCAACATCTATCGTCCTCAATGAGGTACTCGTGTATGGCCTCCTGTGCCATTTCCGTAGAAAATAGGACATGGCACGTTCATGGACAAAGATGCCTCAACATCTATCGTCCTCAATGAGGTACTCGTGTATGGCCTCCTGTGCCATTTCCGTAGAAAATAGGAACATGGCACGTTCATGGACAAAGATGCCTCAACATCTATCGTCCTCAATGAGGTACTCGTGTATGGCCTCCTGTGCCATTTCCGTAGAAATTAGGACATGGCACGTTCATGGACAAAGATGCCTCAACATCTATCGTCCTCAATGAGGTACTCGTGTATGGCCTCCTGTGCCATTTCCGTAGAAATTAGGACATGGCACGTTCATGGACAAAGATGCCTCAACATTTATTGTCCTCAATGAGGTACTCGTGTATGGCCACCTGTGCCATTTCCGTAGAAAATAGGACATGGCACGTTCATGGACAAAGATGCCTCAACATCTATCGTCCTCAATGAGGTACTCGTGTATGGCCTCCTGTGCCATTTCCGTAGAAAATAGGAACATGGCACGTTCATGGACAAAGATGCCTCAACATCTATCGTCCTCAATGAGGTACTCGTGTATGGCCTCCTGTGCCATTTCCGTAGAAATTAGGACATGGCACGTTCATGGACAAAGATGCCTCAACATCTATCGTCCTCAATGAGGTACTCGTGTATGGCCTCCTGTGCCATTTCCGTAGAAATTAGGACATGGCACGTTCATGGACAAAGATGCCTCAACATTTATTGTCCTCAATGAGGTACTCGTGTATGGCCACCTGTGCCATTTCCGTAGAAAATAGGAACATGGCACGTTCATGGACAAAGATGCCTCAACATCTATCGTCCTCAATGAGGTACTCGTGTATGGCCTCCTGTGCCATTTCCATAGAAATTAGGACATGGCACGTTCATGGACAAAGATGCCTCAACATTTATTGTCCTCAATGAGGTACTCGTGTATGGCCACCTGTGCCATTTCCGTAGAAAATAGGGACATGGCACGATCATGGACAAAGATGCCTCAACATCTATCATCCTCAATGAGGTACTCGTGTATGGCCACCTGTGCCATTTCCGTAGAAAATAGGAACATGGCACGTTCATGGACAAAGAAGCCTCAACATCTATCGTCCTCAATGAGGTACTCGTGTATGGCCACCTGTGCCATTTCCGTAGAAAATAGGAACATGGCACGTTCATGGACAAAGATGCCTCAACATCTATCGTCCTCAATGAGGTACTCGTGTATGGCCTCCTGTGCCATTTCCATAGAAATTAGGACATGGCACGTTCATGGACAAAGATGCCTCAACATTTATTGTCCTCAATGAGGTACTCGTGTATGGCCACCTGTGCCATTTCCGTAGAAATTAGGACATGGCACGTTCATGGACAAAGATGCCTCAACATCTATCATCCTCAATGAGGTACTCGTGTATGGCCACCTGTGCCATTTCCGTAGAAAATAGGGACATGGCACGATCATGGACAAAGATGCCTCAACATCTATCATCCTCAATGAGGTACTCGTGTATGGCCACCTGTGCCATTTCCGTAGAAAATAGGGACATGGCACGATCATGGACAAAGATGCCTCAATATCTATCATCCTCAATGAGGTACTCGTGTATGGCCACCTGTACCATTTCCATAGAAATTAGGACATGGCACGTTCATGGACAAAGAAGCCTCAACATCTATCATCCTCAATGAGGTACTCGTGTATGGCCACCTGTGCCATTTACGTAGAAAATAGGAACATGGCACGTTCATGCACAAAGAAGCCTCAACATCTATCGTCCTCAATGAGGTACTCGTGCATGGCCACCTGTGCCATTTCCATAGAAAATAGGAACATGGCACGTTCATGGACAAAGATGCCTCAACATCTATCGTCCTCAATGAGGTACTCGTGTATGGCCTCCTGTGCCATTTCCATAGAAAACAGGACATGGCACGTTCATGGACAAAGATGCCTCAACATTTATTGTCCTCAATGAGGTACTCGTGTATGGCCACCTGTGCCATTTCCGTAGAAAATAGAAGGACTGCTCTGGTGGACCCTGCCAAGCCTCGATGAAAGGAATGGTGTTTTATTTCTTCTCTAATTTTGAATGATAATTGAAGAACATGTGGATTCATTCCAGTTGTTCTCCACTCCTTACAATTTATGGTTACCTCCTATGGTTGCAATGTAGAGGCCCTCCTTTGGTCACACGATGGCCATCAACCCAACTTTAAGATCATCTTGTAGGACATGGACAAAGATGCCTCAACATTTATTGTCCTCAATGAGGTACTCAGGCATGGCCACCTATGCCACTGCTGTAGAAAATGGAAGGAATGCTTTGGTGGACCCTGCCAGGCCTCGATTAAAGGAACCAGGTCTTATTTCTTGCCTAATTTTTATTGAAACGAGGAAAAGAGCAGTGGATGATTATTGAGGAACATGTGGATTCATTCCAGTTCTTCTCCGCTCCTTAAAATGTATGGCCACCTCTAATGGTGGCAATGTAGAGGCCCTCCCAACCTCACATCAAGTTCACCTTGTAGGACATTGCCCATTCATGGACAAAAGATGCCTCAACATTTATTGTCCTCAATGAGGTATTCCTGTATGGCCACCTCTGCCATTTCCGTAGAAAATAGAAGGAATGCTTTGGTGGACCCTGCCAAGCCTCGATTAAACAAAACCCTGACGAATGTATTCCCTAATTTTATTGAAATGAGGGAAAGAGCAGTGGATGATCATTGAAGAACATGTGGATTCATTCCAGTTCTTCTCCGCTCCTTACAATTTATGATCACCTCCAATGGTGGCAACATAGAGGCCCTCCTATGGTCACATGGTGGCCATCAACCCGATCAAGATCATCTTATAGGACATGGACAAAGATGCCTCAACATTTATTGCCCTCAATGAGGTCCTCATGTATGGCCACCTATGACGATGGCATTGCCATTTCCGTAGAAAATCGAAGGAATGCTCTGGTGGACCCTGCCAAGCCTCGATTAAAGGAACAATGTCTTATTTCTTCCCTTATTTCTATTGAAATGATGGAAAGAGCAGAGGATGATCATTGAAGAACAGGTGGATTCATTTCAGTTCTTCTCTGCTCTTTACAATTTATGGTCACCTACAATGGTGGCAATGTAGAGGCCCTCCTATGGTCACACGGTGGCCATCAATCCCACATCAAGATCATCTTGTAGGACATGGCATGTTCATGGACAAAGATGCCTCAACATTTATTGTCCTCAATGAGGTATTCATGTATGGCCATATCTGCCATTTGCATAGAAAATAGAAGGAATGCTCTGGTGGACCCTTTCAAGCTTCGATTAAACAAACCATGTCTTATTTCTTCCCTAATTTTTATTGAAATGAAGGAAAGAGCAGTGGATGATCATTGAGGAATATGTGGATTCATTCCAGTTCTTCCCCGCTCCTTACAATTTATGGCCACCTCCAATGGTGGCAATGAAGAGGCCCTCCTATGGTCACACGGTGGCCATCAACCTCACAGCAAGTTCACCTTGTAGGACATGGCACGTTCATGGACAAAGATGCCTCAACCTTTATTATACTCAATGAGGTACTCATGTGTGGCCACCTATGACGAAGGCATACTCTGGTGGACACTGCTAAGCCTCGATTAAAGGAACCATGTCTTATTTCTTCCATTATTTCTATTGAAACGAGGGAAAGAGCAGTGGATGATAATTGAAGAACATGTGGATTCATTCCAGTTCTTCTCCACTGCTTACAATTTATGGTCACCTCCAGTGGTGGCAATGGAGACGCCCTCCTATGGTCACACGGAGGCCATAAACCCGAGATCAAGATCATCTTGGAGAACATGGCATGTTCATGTTCAAAGATGTCTCAACATCTATAGGCCTCAGTGAGGTACTTATGTATGGCCACCTATGACAATGCATTCCTATTTCTGTAGAAAATAGAAGGAGTGCTGAGGTGGCCCCTGCCAAGCCTGGATTAAAGGAATCATGTCTTATTTCTTCCCTTCTTTCTATTGAAATGATGGAATGAGCAGTAGATGATCATTGAAGAACATGTGGATTCATTCCAGTTCTTCTTTGCTCCTTACAGTTTATGGTCACCTGCAATGGTGGCAATATAGAAGAGGCCGTCGTACGGTCATGAATGAGTAGTTGCTTCATCGTTTGTTTTTCTTCTTCTAACCTTCCAAGTGAGAGGAGTAGAGTTGAGCAAAGAAAAGATTTGGGCCATCATGGCTTGGCATCTAGTTCTCAGTGGTTACCAGCATGGGAAGTCTTCACATCTGAAGCTGGTGGTATCCATATCCTAGAACCATCTGAAGTTAACTAGGCTCTCAGTAATATGAGGACGTCATAATGGGCCTAGTAAACACCAGAGGTGTCAAAGATACCAGGTTGAGAATGACGACCCCAGAAGTGGAGACCTACCTGGTCTGGCTGCCATGGAGGACCCAACTGGAAACCCAACCAAAGTCGCTCAAATCATTTTTCTCAACTCTAGAGAGTTGCAAGAACTCTTTTGTTAATCACCAATTAGGGTAAAGCATTTGGGGAACACTAGATCTACATATAGAAGAACTAAAGATGAATGAGAAAATTTGCGAGAAAGTGGAAACATCGAGCTCCGAATAGTTGTCCTCACTTCCGATTTTCTCAGCAGCAGTTGACCGTAAGTACATGATCTTCCCATGCAATGCCATCCTAGTTCTTGTAGTTCATTCAACCTATGAATAGTTTCTTAGTATCGCATTTTAGGGCTACATGTTGGCACTAGCGTCTCAGAGGAAGACGATACTGCCATAGAGGTTATTGCACCGGATTACAGACCCCGCAAAGCAATGGAAAGAGCCATGATGGCCGTGTGTTCCGCCCTGATCCGATTATGCTCTCTGGACAGATTTTCGGAGACGTTCATGAGATCTAATACAAATATAGGAATTATTATCGGTCCTGTTCCTTTAATTGTCCTGAAAGGCATCTATAATGCTATCAGTTTCCGTACCGTCCTCTCCCACATCTCCTGAAACCAAACAGAAAGTGCTGACCTGGTTTCACCAGTTTTGGCTCGCGCCCCTCAGCCGTCCCTGTTTAACTCACTGCTGTCCTTCTGTCGGGATCTCGTTTAGCAATAAAAGAAGAGGCTTGTACTGGGGGAAGGAGATTTCCTCTACTCCCCTCACTTCCGGGATAATTGCCATCGCATGTGCGGAGTATTTTTATACACTCATATACACAGGACACTATCTGGGTACATCAGCCCTTTTTCTAATTGTTGTTATGTGACGGGAAAAACATAACCCGAATGATGATTATCAGCCACCATCGGTGGATCCAGCCTTCCACAAGCCAAAATTACAGTCCTCCACTCCCCAGCAGTCAGTGAGCTACGGAAAAAAATTAGGGGTGGCCAGTGGTGTGCGCTCAAGATTGGGGGTGGGCAGCGGTGCGCGCACAAGATTAGGGGTGGGCAGTGGTGTGAGTCAAGATTGGGGGTGGCTGGCGGTGTGCGCACCAAGACTGTAGGTAGGCTGTGGTCTACGTACAAGACTGGGGGTAGGTTGTGGTCTACATACCAGATTGGGGGTAGGCTGTGGTCTATATACCAGACTGGGGGTAGGCTGTGGTCTACATACAAGATTGGGGGTAGGCTGTGGTCTATATACCAGACTGGGGGTAGGCTGTGGTCTACATACAAGATTGGGGGTAGGCTGTGGCCTACATACCAGACTGGAGGTAGGCTGTGGTCTACGTACAAGACTGGTGGTAGGCGGTTGTCTACGTACAAGACTGGGGGTATGTAGTGGTCTACGTACAAGACTGGGGGTAGGTAGTGGTCTACGTACAAGACTGGGGGTAGGTAGTGGTCTACGTACAAGACTGGGGGTAGGCTGTTGTCTACGTACAAGACTGGGGGTAGGTAGTGGTCTATGTACAAGACTGGGGGTATGTAGTGGTCTACGTACAAGACTGGGGGTATGTAGTGGTCTATCAGCGGTGATTTGTTATTTTGGGATATTCTGTGATGCCCTGGCCTATCAGGTCGTCACAGGGTATTGTGCAATCTGCCCTTCTGTGCAATATCCACCTCCTCCTTGGTTACGGGTCCCTGACCTTTGGTGTTGCTAAGAACAAGCTAATCAAAACCCTAGGAACACTCTGGACCACACCCACCAGACACACCAGTGGCTGATCTGAAGGGAATAGGGTCACCCACTTGGGGGGTTGGTTAAGGGGAGGTCAGGAGTGTCAGGAGACAGTTAGTTGAGGAGTGACTCTCAAGAGGAGAGGTCACAAGTCGGTTAAACAGTGACCCTCAAGAGGAGAGGTCAGGAGCTGGGCTCCTTGGTATACTAGCTGGCAGACATTGGTCTGGGCCTGGTAGGAGCTGGACCTCGGTCGCAGGGGATCGTGGGCACGGACTGTCAAGGAGGACAGCCGGCGGCCTTGTGCCATCACCGGGCAGGGGCCAGGGCATGACGGGGTACGTGGACCCTAGACCGGGAAGTAGCTTCAGGCGTCCTGGTAATTTACGCAACGAGGACGGAGCCTTCAAGATCCGTTCTCCGCCCGGTCCAAAATCCGGTACTAGCGCAATGAGGGGGATAGGACTTTCCCACTACATAGTCCAGAAAATCCCAAGTGTGAACCCTGAAAGCAAGCTCATCCAGTTAGCCACACTGGTGAGCGGGACCCGATTAGTTTCAGGCTAAAAGGGAACAACTACAGAAAAGAGGTGCCAAGGCAAAGGTCACAGACTAACAAGCAACATCAACGGGCACGGGATCCCGGCGTGCTCCCTCCCTGCTGCAGTGCATCAAGAACTTTGGTTTACCACGGTTGACGGTGTCAGCGTTATTGGACTGAGTGAGTACGCAATTAACCCTTACCGGCCCGACGGCACCTCCCCAACGCCATCAATGAGTCCCGGGGCATCCCCCCTACCCCGTGGAGAGGTTAATCACCTGGTTGCCCACACCATCGCCACCGGGTACTCCCAATCGCAGCGGTGGTACTCCACGAACCTTCCACACCTTCCCCCCTTTATTCCGGGTGGCCGCGCGACCCCAACCCAAGTCTGGAGACCCCTTGAGCCACCGCGGATCCGGATCTGAGCAGCAGCGGTAGGCTGCCGGTGCGGGGGCGACACTATTCCAACTACAGATATTTCTAGATCTTGCGTCTAAACAGTGTGTACTAGGATAGAAAGTTCGGCACATCCGGTGTTGCGGTCATAAAACCTACGTACTGTTTCCTATCTAATTTTAGGTGCAATAAACTCCTTTTATTTATCGATAAAAATAAAATACAGCTCCGTAAAAATGAGGCATCTGCATATTCATGGACGCAGCGCTGGGGTAACCAATCAATGTCAATTATAACCCTGCCAGATGGAAGACATTTGCATAAGTAAATGTCCTGTTGTTTAAACCTGCAGAAATATCTTAACTTTCCGAACGCTGGGAATAAGGGCGCAGCAGATCACTGGCAACATGCTATAAATGTAGAGGCTTACGTATAGGAGAAGCCTGCCCCAGAAACAGCGCTGCTCTGGCCTACTGGCAGTGTAGGGAATTGCAGCTTTTTCCTATTGACCTGAATGTAGGCCCATCATACTGTTATGGGTGTGTCATGCTTGACAGACAGTCCTGTGGTGTCCGGCTGTAGAAGGTCGCAGTGTTTGGCTACACAAGCTGTTCTCTGACTTTCCCTCTTTCCCGGCTTGAGGTTTATCCCTTTCTCTTTAGGACCCGGCTGATTTCCTCCCCTTTTCAGCTGTTAATCTTCAGCACTTCCCTATGTATCTTTATATACCCTCATTCCCCCTTACTCTGTGCTGGTGATAGATCTAATACACTTAACAAGTCTTCAGTGCAAGCAGTCAGCTTGTATTCATCTGGAAAAACTTTGTGCTATTAGAGCTTAGTGGGGTTGACTAAGCTCTCATCCCATCCGTTCCCTATCTACGGCCTATTTCAGGGTCAGCCAGGGCCAGGTATCCTGCTCGGCGCATAGGTGCAGAACCTAGGGTGGTGAGGGAAGCCAGGGGCCAGGTATTCTGCTCGGCGCATAGGTGCAGAACCTAGGGTGGTGAGGGAAGCCAGGGGCCAGGTATCCTGCTCGGCGCATAGGTGCAGAACCTAGGGTGGTGAGGGAAGCCAGGGGCCAGGTATCCTGCTCGGCGCATAGGTGCAGAACCTAGGGTGGTGAGGGAAGCCAGGGGCCAGGTATCCTGCTCGGCGCATAGGTGCAGAACCTAGGGTGGTGAGGGAAGCCAGGGGCCAGGTATCCTGCTCGGCGATTAGGTGTGGAACCTATCTAGGATGGTGAGAGAAGCCAGGGGCTAGCGGTAGGTTTGGTCAAGGGTCACCATCTCCCCCTTCCCTACGCATAAGGTTTCCCTTCCCTTCATTCGCTTGGTACTTCCCTGTACCTAGCGGGACACTATCCCTCAATCTAATGGTTAGGTGATGTGATAATCTTCTTTCTCTGGGAGTTAAGAGGTTGCGTAAGTGAGAGTGGTCATCCTCTTTAAATAGGTGAACAATCACCTTACTGATCTGACAAATTACTCTGTAATCCGGTTTTCATCCACTCCAGGGTAAATCTATGTTTAGCCATTAGTTAGAATAACTATAAGCAGATCATATGGCGTCCTACAACCTGGATCTCCTGGAGGAGAAGTGTTTCATTTCCCTGCAGTGCCTCCGCAGGATCTATGAGGTATTACACCATCTCTTTAGAAATCAATCAGCATGTCCATGTAATGCATGGACATGCCAAGTCCTCCAGAGCTGAATTCCCTAGTATTGTTTTAGTTCTTTAAACATATAGAGAGCGTACTGCTACAACTTGGGGGGGTGGGGGAGGGGGGGGAGTTTAGATTTGTTTTTTTGGCTTTTTTTTTTTTACTTTAATTGCATTTTTTTCCTCACTTATGAAATGACTCAATCTGATTTTGTAACTTATGGTATTAAAGTATTGTGTAATTTCTGCTGATTTCTCAATTATTTACAGTTTGTGAATATATAGAATTCTTTCATAATTAAAAACAATATCAGCAGACAACGCCCTGTCATATGCCCTATATGTAAAATATATATATCAAGTAGGTATAGGTAGTGTTCCGCTATTAAAAAGGTAAAGTCACAGGCATACTCTGCACACAAGCGATCACAGTACTAGGTCTAGTGTTGGCTCTTAGTGGGCGGAGCATGACAGGGATTGGTGCTTTTGAATCCCTTTTTATGCTCCACCCCCTAGGAGCCAACACGCAGCATAACAGTGTATTAGTGTTCCATTAGACAATATACCCTTTCTACATCTACACAAGCTGCTGTAAAAAGAAGCCACAATGTAATAAGGGAGGTGATGCAGACTTAAAACCCTCCTTTAAAGATCCAGGTAGATGGTCAACGAAAATATAAAAGTACACTACATAATATTAAGATACAATACTCCTCACGCACATAAAATAAAAATAAACAGTTACCCTATTAGTATAGGAGGAAATAGGATTTCTCCTTGTACTCAGGAATAACTCCACGCTGATGCCGCCCTGGCCGGAGCCGAACATATGGCCTCACAACCGCAAGAAAAATACTACTAACCACAATGCCACCCACCGTGCAGCATATCTGACATACATAATTAGTTATCCTCACTTGGAAGGTTATAAGCTTCTTTGCTTGTATTATGTTGGGAATTTATGATTCGCATATATAAAACTAAAAAAAGTGAAGTTACATACAACCTATATGTGCAAAAAAATACAAAATATCCCGGTCTAACAATAGGGACCCTTACTAATCACTAAAGAGGGATCAAAACCTTCCCCCCACAGGGGGATGAGGGCTGGGCACCCGCCCCAGAGGTGCAAGGCCAAGAGGTGGGTCGAAAGCACGGCCAAGAGGTGGGATGAAAGCAAGGCCAAGAGATGAGCCGAGAACAAGGCCAAGAGGTGGTCCGAAGGCAAGGCCAAGAGGTGGTCCGAGAACAAGGCCAAGAATTGGGCCGAAAGCAAGGCCAAGAGGTGGTCCGAGAACAAGGCCAAGAAGTGAGCCGAGAACAAGGCCAAGAGGTGGGCCGAAAGCAAGGCCAAGAGGTGGTCCGAGAACAAGGCCAAGAGGTGGGCCGAGAACAAGCCAAGAGGTGGGCTGAAAGCAAGGCTAAGAGGTGGGCAGAGAACAAGGCCAAGAGGTGGGCCGAAAGCAAGGCCAAAAGACGGGCAGATAACAAGCCCAAAAGGCAGGCAGAGAACAAGCCCAAAAGGCAGGCAGAGAACAAGGACAAAAGGCGGGCAGAGAACAAGGCCAAGAGGTGGGCAAAGAACAAGGCCAAGAGGCGGGCAGAGAACAAGCCCAAAAGGCGGGCAGAGAACAAGGACAAAGGGCGGGCAGAGAACAAGGACAAAGGGCGGGCAGAGAACAAGGACAAAGGGCGGGCAGAGAACAAGGACAAAGGGCGGGCAGAGAACAAGGACAAAGGGCGGGCAGAGAACAAGGACAAAGGGCGGGCAGAGAACAAGGACAAAGGGCGGGCAGAGAACAAGGACAAAGGGCGGGCAGAGAACAAGGACAAAGGGCGGGCAGAGAACAAGGACAAAAAGCGGGCAGAGAACAAGGACAAAAAGCGGGCAGAGAACAAGGACAAAAAGCGGGCGGAGAACAAGGACAAAAAGCGGGCAGAGAACAGCCGTCTGGTGTGCAGGGATCGTCACAGCCCCATTCCCCAGATTGGAGCATTGCTGCAGCTCTCTGCACAGCGGATGGCTAGGAACGCCACTGTGCAGGAGAACAGCCGGAGAGTCATCAGTCTTACTTTTTGGGATCATTGGGAAGTGTACATACTGTATATCTAGCCCTTACCATAATTTCTCCTGCTTGAGTAATTAGTATTCTATTCCTGAACCAGGAGGAACAGGATGAACAGAATTGTGGATGATTCCTACATACAACATTGTTGCAGTGCTTTGATAAAAAAAAAAAAAAGGTATCCCCAGAAAATGATTAATAAGAATATTAGACATCAGAAGGGGTTAAGGATTAGGAAACTAACAAAACCACAAAGGGAAATGTAGTAATTCCCCCCTAAGCGTCCTCCGCACACAGACCCCATTGTTTGATTCTCAGATTAGAGCATATGCTCCGCAAACCTTTACATCAGTCTATTTATAATCAACCTAAAAAAAGATTTCTCTGCAGAAGGAGCAGGATTTCGTCGTGTGAAGTTTTCGGGTCAGGAGAAGAGTCTGATTCCCCCCATACACCAAATAAACATATGGGCAGAGATCAGAAGTCGGGACGTGGCTGCAGAACATCGAGATGACGCCACCATGCGGGCCATGCGCCTACATGGGGCAATTGTTAAAATGGCATATGTTACCTGGCTACATAGGGCTACCTAGAGACTCAACGGGCTACCACCGAGATTCCCAGTCACATCTACTTTCACTGCTGTACAGTTGCTCTTTATTAGAGAATATAAAGGAGTAGCGATCCCGAAACGGAGCACGGACAACGCCGACTATTCAATTCCTCTTGGCCTCAGTCCGTCCAACAATAACCGGCATCTCTACTTTGCCAAGGAAAATGGCTCGGAATACGATACCTCCTAGTACATACGTCAGGTCCACATGTCTACACATAGGTTAACATTTCTTTACAGAAATTCTGCAGTCCCAGGGGGAGTACAGACTTAATTTAGAGTGAAAGGGTTGGAGCACCACATCCCCTTCATTGCTGATACAAGCAAAGTACTGTATATACTGTAGGAGTGTGGCTGTGTCCCGTACAACACATCGCCCTTGTTCACTAGTATAGTATAGAGAGCTGCAATACAGGGACTACCACACCAGGGACCTGGACGAGGCCGGCACCAGGACGAGGCCGGCACCAGGACGAGGCTGGCACCAGGACGAGGCCGGCACCAGGACGAGGCCGGCACAAGGACGAGGCCGGCACCAGGACGAGGCCGGCACCAGGACGAGGCCGGCACCAGGACGAGGCCGGCACCAGGACGAGGCCGGCACCAGGACGAGGCCGGCACCAGGACGAGGCCGGCACCAGGACGAGGCCGGCACCAGGACGAGGCCGGCACAGCAAGACACCGGAGCCGGGACAAGATCAAGGGTAGATGAAGTTATCAGTGCCACAGTCAGGCCCAGGCCAAAGCCAAAAGGCCGGGCCGAGAGCAAAAGGCTGGACCGATAGCAAATGGCCAAAAAGGCAGGGCTGAGAGCAAAAAGCGGGGCTGAGAGCAAAAAGGCCAAAAGGCAGGGCCGACAACTAGGCCTAGAGGCAAAGCCGACAGCAAGGCCAAGAGGGGGGCCGACAACTAGTCCTAGAGGGGTCCGACAACTAGTCCTAGAGGCAGGGCCGATAACTAGGCCAAGAGGGGTCCGACAACTAGGCCAAGAGGGGGGCCGACAACTAGGCCAAGAGGGGGGCCGACAACTAGGCCAAGAGGGGGGCCGACAACTAGGCCAACAGGGGGGCCGACAACTAGGCCAACAGGGGGGCCGACAAATAGGCCAAGAGGGGGGCCGACAAATAGGCCAAGAGGGGGGCCGACAAATAGGCCAAGAGGGGGGCCGACAAATAGGCCAAGAGGGGGGCCGACAAATAGGCCAAGAGGGGGGCTGATAGCAAGGCCAAGAGGAGGGTTAAAAGCAAGGCCAAGAGGAGGGTCAAAAGCAAGGCCAAGAGGAGGGTCAAAAGCAAGACCAAGAGGAGGGTCAAAAGCAAGACCAAGAGGAGTGTCAAAAGCAAGGCCAATAAGAGGGTCGAAAGCAAGGCCAATAAGAGGGTCGAAAGCAAGGCCAAAAAGACGGTCGAAAGCAAGGCCAAAAAGACGGTCGAAAGCAAGGCCAAAAAGACGGTCGAAAGCAAGGCCAAAAAGAGGGTCGAAAGCAAGGCCAAGAGGTTGGTCGAAAGAAAGGCCAAGTGGTGGGCTGAGAACAAGGCCAAGAGGTGGGCTGAGAACAAGGCCAAAAGGTGGGCTGAGAACAAGGCCAAAAGGTGGGCTGAGAACAAGGCCAAAAGGTGGGCCGAGAGCAAGGCCAAAAGGCGGGCCAAAAGCAAGGCCAAAAAATGCAAGAGAAGCCCTCACAGTCCGGAGTCAGACTGGACCCCTCCCGCATTAATGGGAATGCTCATTTATAGATCACAACCTCTGAATCCCTGCTGTTTGCATTTAGAAAGAAGATCTTTAAGAAAGCATAGAAATTGCGTAAGAAAACAAGGCTTCTTCGGGTTACTGCAGGGCCGTGGAGCGAGCGAGATGAATAAGGAGGCGGATTGGATTTCTCTGGCCTTTTATCCCTGCTGTGAAGGCCGCGTGTTTCATGACGAAGGGCGATGGAGAAATTACAGAAAAGATACACATTGTTCTGAGGAGACGTCTTCACCTCACACTACATTTCAGGTTCTTGTACTGCACTAATTCTCTGAGTCACTGAGCGGAGAGACCAGCCATTTACTGCAACCTTCACTGACCAAGCATGCAAAAGCCGAATATCCCAACCCCGAGGCGCTGCCAGGGACTGCCGCACCGACAGCCAACAAGAGGGCAGCTTCATTCCTTCCACACAATCTGCATGAACCTGGCAGCCATTACAGCGCCTGCAAGAGCCAGAACTCCTCTCTTCCTCCACATTGCCCGTGTCCGTGCTAACTGCAGCAATGGAATTTTGGTTATGAACCAGGAAGATCAGGATGGGCAAAGATGTAGCATTGGGTGGGCTCCAGCAGAAGCGCCGGAAGCCCCACACAGGTATCAGAGGCGTCGAAAGCCCCACACAGGTAACAGAGGCTCTGGAAGCCCCACACAGGTAGCAGAGGCTCTGGAAGCCCCACACAGGTAGCAGAGGCGCCGGAAGCCCCAGACAGGTATCAGAGGCGTCGAAAGCCCCACACAGGTAGCAGAGGCGCCGGAAGCCCCAGACAGGTAGCAGAGGCGCCGGAAGCCCCACACAGGTAGCAGAGGCGCCGGAAGCCCCAGACAGGTAGCAGAGGCGCCGGAAGCCCCAGACAGGTAGCAGAGGCGCCGGAAGCCCCAGACAGGTAGCAGAGGCGCCGGAAGCCCCAGACAGGTAGCAGAGGCGCCGGAAGCCCCAGACAGGTAGCAGAGGCGCCGGAAGCCCCAGACAGGTAGCAGAGGCGCCGGAAGCCCCAGACAGGTAGCAGAGGCGCCGGAAGCCCCAGACAGGTAACAGAGGCGCCGGAAGCCCCAGACAGGTAGCAGAGGCTCCGAAAGCCCCAGACAGGTAGCAGAGGCGCCGGAAGCCCCAGACAGGTAGCAGAGGCGCCGGAAGCCCCAGACAGGTAGCAGAGGCACCGGAAGCCCCAGACAGGTAGCAGAGGCGCCGGAAGCCCCAGACAGGTAACAGAGGCGCCAGAAGCCCCAGACAGGTAACAGAGGCGCCGGAAGCCCCAGACAGGTAACAGAGGCGCCAGAAGCCCCACACAGGTAGCAGAGGCGCCGGAAGCCCCAGACAGGTAACAGAGGCGCCAGAAGCCCCAGACAGGTAGCAGAGGCGCCGGAAGCCCCAGACAGGTAACAGAGGCGCCAGAAGCCCCAGACAGGTAGCAGAGGCGCCGGAAGCCCCAGACAGGTAGCAGAGGCGCCAGAAGCCCCAGACAGGTAGCAGAGGCGCCGGAAGCCCCAGACAGGTAGCAGAGGCACTGGAAGCCCCACACAGGTAGCAGAGGCGCCGCAAGCCCCAGACAGGTAGCAGAGGCGCCGGAAGCCCCAGACAGGTAGCAGAGGCGCTGGAAGCCCCAGACAGGTAGCAGAGGCGCTGGAAGCCCCAGACAGGTAGCGGCTGCCACCTGCCCTGCTGACCTCCTGATGCGGAAGTGAATGAAGCAGGACAAACCCTTTAAGTTTTAACAATCTCTTTAAGTCTTAGTTCTACAAACCAGTACAAGGTAAGCCTACGGGGGAACTCCGCTCAGTAATAACAGATAGAATGATTTCATAGATTATTATATATTAACTGGTACTTTAGGCTTAACGGACTTTAAACTAACACGATCGGAAATAAAATGGAGAATCGTTAAGTTTCGTACCATATTAAGGTTAAGCACAGATGTGACCGCAAGCCTGAATAATTGTACAGAGGTACAATGTAATCATCACTAGAGACCTTGTCAATGCTGAAATATTAATACTGCATCCAGAACCCTGGGCGTAGCACTGATCGTATATTGGGCATGGGTGCGGGCGCTGTATACCAGATGGACTGGATGAAGTCAGAAGACCTTAGTCATTAGGCTCACGTGTAGATCCAGGATTTATCCTCCATTGCACTTTATGCATGCGGCTCCTATGCTGACATACCTTGTATTATATATTCCGCTATAAGATGTTTGGACTATTTCCTACCAAAAATCCCAGCTTGCACAATCATGCCAATATAGTAACAAAGAATCGATCATGAAAAGAGCATGTTATATAGGGAATGCCCGGAATACCCACTGAGCTCTGAACTTGCAGCTCCACAAGCAGCCATGTCAGAAGGCAGGTATTAACCCTAGAACGCATACCTGGGGCCTCGCAGGCTTGCTAGGTAATTTGTTTTCTATGGTATATTGAATTGCTTGCGCGTTCTAGGGTTAAAAAATAAAGTACTATCTAATATATAAAGCTGAGTGTATGTATGTATGTATGTATGTATGTATGCATGTGTTCACTAAAGGAATCTGCACCGTCGCATGTACAATCGAGAAATTTTGCAGACACCCCATTAGACTCAGGGAGCATCATAGACTATGTTTGGAAGGGACATTTTAACCACAGACCGGGGAAAAAAGACAGACCGGGGAAAAAAGACAGACCGGGGAAAAAAGACAGACCGGGGAAAAAAGACAGACAGGCAGATACAGAGAGACAGAGAGAGAGAGAGCGAGAGAGACAGACTGATACAGAGACAGTCAGAGATAGACAGACATACATAGAGACACATGGATAGAGACAGACACACAGAGAGAAAGAGACAGACACAGAAAGAGACACACAGAGACAGACACAGAGAGAAAGAGACAGACACAGAAAGAGACACACAGAGACAGACACAGAGAGAAAGAGACAGACACGGAAAGAGACAGTTACTATATATGCTATAATTACCTACCTATAGTAGATTCCTATTTAAGTAATTTGACATTAATATGGGATAAAGGATGACAAGTAGTGAGGGGAAGAGAGCATGTTACAGAGGGAATGACCACTGAGCTCTGAACTTGCAGCCCCACAAGCAGCCATGTCAGAAAGGCAGGTAACACTATAGCACAAGCCAATTACCTATAGCACATACCTTCTGAAATCATTAGACACTGGTATTTCCACTTTTCATTAGCAAGTTTTTATTAACACAAATATCTTGATTAACGCGGCAATGCTTGAATGAGCGGAAAAAGAATCTAATTTACAGCAGCAACGATCTACAACATGGCTATTATCAAGAACCCTTTAAAACACCTCGACACCCACCCCCACCCCCCCAATCCAATTATTTCCCTATGTTATGGCGAAAATGCTGCAGGTACAGAAAAAAAGACCTGTCACTGTGGGACTGCAGCGCTGTGAAGGGCATTGTCCGCTCATGAATCACACTTGCCGCTTCCTGAACTATTGTTGCACTTGATATAATGTACGGAGCGTGGAGATAAATGGAGGACATTTTTTACCAATGGCGTCACCGTAAAGCAGAGTCAATTTACTTCTGTATACACAGCCTGTCAGAAGTCTTATTAATCCAGTGCCGGCCAAAACAAACAGAACTTCTCCTAACATGACGGTCCGACCATGCCGAGCCTCAGCCGCACATGGAAATATTTTAATTGTCTAAGACATTTTCGGTGACCTGAACAAGCATGATACATTCGACTCACGGTACGGTGTAAGTAGATATATTAGGGGGGGGGGGCAGAAATTGAAGAACCTGAGCTTCAGTGTTAAATATAGCATCATTCTTGGTCATCTGCACTCAACGTAGCCAAGCACTGGAGGTGGTATGAACCTCCACATCCCACATCGACGTCCAATGACTTCAAAAAGTTATCTAGGTAGGTGGTATAGCCTTTTTTCTGTTAATACCTGCTTTGTTAATATGTCTGCTTGTGCGGCTGCAAGTTCAGAGCTCAGTGGGTATTCCCGGTGTAATTTACTCTGCTGCCTTTACTTCAAAACCCATGTTTGAAAGCCAAGTAGACACCCAGTATAAACACTCCCTTGAAGGCGAGTCATACTTAAGCCATCCCACCTAAGATTTTCCAATAAAGTTGAAGAACCTGAGCTTCAGTGTTAAATATAGCATCATTCTTGGTCATCTGCACTCAACGTAGCCAACCCACTGGAGGTGGTATGAACCTCCATACCTCACATCGATGTCCAATGACTTCAAAAAGGTATCTAGGTAGGTGGTATAGCATTTTTTTCTGTTAATGCCTGCTTTTCTTATATGCCCGCTTGTGCGGCTGCAAGTTCAGAGCTCAGTGGGTATTCCCTTTATAATTTACTCTGTTCCTCTTACTTCTATGGGCTCACATAGGCTTCAAAACCCACTATAATTACACACTTGAAGGAGAATCATACTTAAGCCATCCCATCTAAGATTTTCCAATAAAGTTGAAGAACCAAAGCTTCAGTGTTAAATATAAGTGGACCCTGTACCGGTCATGTCCCAGCATCCTCCTTGGACATCTGCACCCAATGTAGCCAAGCCACTGGAGGTGGTATGAACCTCCATATCTCACATAGATGTCCAATGACTTCAAAAAGGGTCACAAGGTAGATGGTATAGTATTTTTTTTGTTTGTTAATACCTGCTTTTCTTATATGCCCGCTTGTGCGGCTGCAAGTTCAGAGCTCAGTGGGCATTCCCTATATAATTTACTCTGTTACCATTACTTCTATGGGCCCATTCAGGCTTCAGGCCTGTGTTTGAAATCCAAGTAAACATCCAGTATAATTACGCTCTTCGAGGAGATTTTACTTAAGATTATCCAATAAAGTTTGAACAAAAAAAAAATAAAAATCTGATTACTAATGCAAGATGTTATCACTTACAGGTGACGATCTACCGGGGCCAAGCTTTCATAAATTGGAGGGATTCTTCTGACATTTCTACCATATCATCAACATATCCCACCTTGGGAGGCTGCAAACCCTAAGATTTTCCAATAAAGTTTAAAAAAAAAATAATTGATTACTAATGCAAGATATTATCACTTATATATAGGTGGCGGTCTACCGGGGACAAGCAAGGTCTAACAGATGGAAGGGATTCTTCTGACATTTCTACCATATCATCAAAATATCCCACCTTGGGAGGCTGGAAACCCTAAGATTTTCCAATAAAGATTAAAAATAATCTGATTACTAATGCAAGAGGTTATCACCTACAGGTGGCGGTCTACCGGGGACAAGCAAGCTTTAACGGATTGGAGGGATTCTTCTGATATTTCTAGAATATCAAAATATCCCAACATAGAAGGCTGCAAACCCTAAGATTTACCAATAAAGTTTAAAAAAAATCTGATTACTAATGCAAGATATTATGACTTACAGGTGGCGGTCTTACCGGGGCTAAGCAAGGTCTAACAGATTGGAGGGATTCTTCTGGTCATGTCAGCAAAATATAACATATGCCTAAAAAGGTGTCATGACAACTTCTGGAACCACCATCTATTTCGATAGGAGAAAGACATCAGTCACGCTGTACAAAGGACTGGTAAGATGTAGTACAGTGTATTCCCCACTAGGTGGCAGCAGAGTAGTGAAGGAGAGTCAAAGTAACACTGTAACAGAAGGGAGGCTGAAGTACAGCAGAGTAACGTCAGCAGGCAGTTCACAGGCGAACCACCAGGGGGCAATAGAGTAGTCAAGCAGTCAGGGTCTAGCCGGGAAGTCAAGTCACTGCAAAGGGAGGATCAAAGTCAGGTCAGAAAACAGAACCGAGGTCGGATGCCGGGAGATCAGGTATGCAGAGGGAAACACAAAGGGCACAGGGAACAGAAGACAAGACTGGAGGGTGAGGAGACACAAACACGGGAAGGAGGGAAGGAGAACACGGGAAGTCAGGGACTGGGACCGATGGATGAACGGGGGAGGGTACAGGTCAGGGCACGGTAACAAGGAGTCAGATCAAACAGGAGATCTCACCAGAGCCAGTCACAGGCTGCAGAGCAAAACTATAATCAGCACAGGAATGCTGGTGCAGCGCCCTGATATAGTGTCTCCTGGAACCGGAACGAGGCCGATGCGAGTTAACCCCTGACATGACCAGGCCGGGTCTGGGAAACTCTGGAGCAGGGAATACCGGTCCTGGATCATGACAACATTTTTCCATTGGGGCAGCTCCAACAAGGAACAGCTTGGTAAACCAGGGGAACGGGGGCCTTCGTTAACTCAATAGATGGACACCCGTCTACCAGCCATCCCCAACAACCGGCTTGCTAAATTACTCTGATCTCAAGCTCAAGACTAAAATTACCTCTGATGGCAGAGAAGGGGCAAAAGTACTTGGCATCAATCAACTCAAGATTTCCTCTTCTTGCCTTATTAATCAGATTTTTCATTAAAATTTAATTTTAGAAGACGGAGACCTTCTTAAACCCAGAAGCAGGAATCCTATATTCCATAAAATGTTCAGTGCGTACTATACACAAAGCCATTTTTTCTTGGCATTTACTAACGTGTGGAAGCTAATGGTTTTGCTGAAGCAGTAAGATTACCATAAATAAATGGCAGACTGCGCGCCTGGCATTATCAAGCAGTCGATACAGAACACAACACCCCTAGGAAGAAGCAAAAGAGAACAAAAGAGAACATGCTTTAAAAAACTATTTGCAATATATTATGAGCATATCTTTAATGCAATATTTCTATTACTAAGAAGTCGGCTCGTGATCTATAGAGTCCATGCTGTAACTGGACCCCCAAAGACAAGATCTGCCGAATGCTCGGGTTGACGAAAGTGTTCCCCCTACTCCCCCAGATCTATGATCCCTCAAAAAGAGGGAAGATAACTGCGACCTCTCCCATTGAAAGAAGAGGATCCGATATTGAAAGTCCAACTGCCAGATCCTTCTCCCCGCGACATCATCTGTCTCGACAAGGAGGCCACCATACACGTCTTGTGGTCGGACAATCATGCCAAAAATTGTTGAGTTTGTTCAAGTTTAATTAAAAAGTTAAGAGTAAAGGCCCCTACACAAATGAGATTATTTGCGTGAGGTCCCATTGGGCCCTAAGCGAGTTTGTTTTCATCATATTTCGGCAAGTATGGAAGGTAGATAGTCGCCGGTTTGGTAGCTTGCTAGGTTGGGCGCCCTACACTCCTCAGTACATCTTGAGCCGAAGTGTTGACTACCCGTGCCACCGTGAGGTGTTTGGGTGTCATGCAGTGTTCTGCTCCTCAATCACGAGGTGTTGTTGCGCTCGCCGCCGGGTGATGGAGCTGAAAGTGGACACACTGGACCACAAGGAGACCCCGGGTCCACCCTAACGTGAGGTAGAGGATGAGGATTGTGGCAGCTGACCCACAGGACAGGAGCGGATACAGGAGCAGACGGGACTGGGTCTCAAGTGTGGACAGGGACCACCAGGGTGGCTCAAGGCAGGTAGCACAGGTAGGACAGTCAGGCGGTCTCTAGCACCAACAGGGCAGGATGGACAAGCAAAGTCACTAACACGATAGAAGGCACGGCCAGGGCAGGATGGACAGGCAGAGTATCTAGTACCAACAGGGCAGGCAAAGTCCAGGTACAGGCAGGACAGGACTGGAACCAGGTGCCAACAGGCAGGACAGGCTGGTAGCCAGGTACTGACAGGACAGGACTGGAACCAGTGCCAACAGGCAGGATAGGCTGGTAGCCAGGTACTGGCAGGACAGGACTGGAACCAGGTGCCAACAGGCAGGACAGGCTGGTAGCCAGGTACTGGCAGGACAGGACTGGAACCAGGTGCCAACAGGCAGGACAGGCTGGTAGCCAGGTACAGGCAGGAGAGGATTGATAGCCTGGTACGGGCAAGACAGGACTAGAGCCAGGTGCCAACAGGAAGGATGGGCTGGGAACCAGGTATGTGCAGGACCAAGACAGAATGGGACCAGGCGGGACAGGCAGGAACAAGACAAACGGGACAGATGACCTTGACAACTGACTAGACAGAAGCAACAGACAGAAGCAACTAACAGAATCATGGTGTTAAACAGGCTACTTCCCTAGTGGGAGATTGCCCTAAATACGCAGTGCCTCTCAGCAATAGGCTGAGAGATACTTTCTGGGAGTGGCACTCTGGCCCTTTAAGAGAGGGGAGGCGGCGCACGCGTGCACTCCCGAAGGTTCTGTGATGATCGCACAGACTCCAGGAGGCAGGCGGCAGAGGAACCCACGTGAAGGAGCAAGCAGGGACGCCGGTCAGCGAGGGAACTGGCAGCCACAGCGAGTCAATGCACGTCCCTGTAAGAAGGGAGCGCGGCAGGGATGCAGCATTACAGGTGTCATGGCGACTTCAGACTCTGTTCACATTGCAGAGTCTGGCAGGCAACCTGATTAGTGATGAGCGAGTACTAAAATGCTCGGGAGCTCGAGGCTCGGGCCGAGCATCTCAAAATACTCGTGTACTCGGCCCGAGCACCGAGCCCAATGTTATCCTATGGGAGACCCGAGTATTATTCTGAAATGACCCCCGGCACCATGTAGAAACCATAAAACTGTAAATTAAAAAAAAAAACGTGCGTGTGTGTGTAAACGTGCATCTATATATATAATTGCCTTATTCTGTCTGTCTGTCTGTCTGTCTGTCTATCTGTCTGTCTGTCTGTCATGCTCCGAAATTGTGTCCTTACGGTGACACAAAGCTGATTGGCCGCTGGGCTCGCCATGGCCCCGCCCCCCCACACGGATTGGCCTCTCGCCCCGGCTCTCTGCAGGCCCCGCCCCCTCACGCAATGCACGCTCGCTGTGGCCCAACTGACACGGGGCTCCGATTCCCAGGTGAGTACACACACACCAGATCACACTCACTCTCACACTCACTCTCACACATCACATCCACACACTCACAACATGCTGGGATATCGCTTGCTTCTACACCGGCTCCGTCAGGATCCCGGCAGCGCCAGACATAACCTTGCGATGCTGGGATCTTAACGGAGGCCGTGAAAGCTGGTAACCATTATACACATCGGGTAACTAAGGTCCCTTAGTTACCCGATGTGTATCATAGTTACCAGTGTACACCGGCTCACACTCACTCTCACACACACCTCACACACACATCACATCGCATCCACACATCAAGGTCCTGCAGCTGCAGAACATACATAACATAACAGCACACACATAACAGCACACACACACACACACACAAATCAGATCACACTCACTCACATACACACATCACATCGCATCCACATACTCACAACATCCTGGGATATCGCTTGCTTCTCGGCGGCGATATTGTGCTGTGAGCTTCCAGGACCTGCGGGAGGATCACATGGCCAGAAGCATGTGATATCCCCGGATGTTGTGAGTATCAGCGCGTATGTGCAATATCGTCAGTGTCTGTGTGTGTGAGTGTATGCGATCGGGTGTGTGTGAGTGTATGCGATCGGGTGTGTGTGTGAGTGTATGCGATCGGGTGTGTGTGTGAGTGGATGCGATCGGTTGTGTGTGTGAGTGGATGCGATCGGTTGTGTGTGTGAGTGGATGCGATCGGTTGTGTGGGTGAGTGGATGCGATCGGTTGTGTGTGTGAGTGGATGCGATCGGTTGTGTGTGTGAGTGGATGCGATCGGTTGTGTGGGTGAGTGGATGCGATCGGTTGTGTGGGTGAGTGGATGCGATCGGTTGTGTGTGTGAGTGGATGCGATCGGTTGTGTGGGTGAGTGGATGCGATCGGTTGTGTGGGTGAGTGGATGCGATCGGTTGTGTGGGTGAGTGTCGGCAGAGGAGCACGGCGTGCTGGAGGAGGCTGGGAGCAGAGAGGCTGATCTTGGGGAAGGCTGGGAGGGGGGGGCTGATGCTGAGGGAGGCTGGAAGGAGAGAGGCTGAGCAAACGTGCTCCATCCGCCATACTGCGCACTCCCCATCGTGCTGCATCCCCCATGCTGCGCACTCCCAAACGTGGTCCATCCGCCATGCTGCGCACTCCCAAACGTGGTCCATCCGCCATGCTGCGCACTCCCAAACGTGGTCCATCCGCCATGCTGCGCACTCCCAAACGTGCTCCATCCGCCATGCTGCGCACTCCCAAACGTGCTCCATCCGCCATACTGCGCACTCCCCATCGTGCACCATCCGGCATGCTGCGCACTCCTAAGCGGATGGAGCATGATGGGGGGTGCGCAGCATGGCGGATGGAGCACGTTTGGGAGTGCGCAGCATGGCGGATGGAGCACGTTTGGGAGTGCGCAGCATGACGGATGGAGCACGTTTGGGAGTGCGCAGCATGACGGATGGAGCATGTTTGGGAGTGCGCAGCATGCCGGATGGTGCACGATGGGGAGTGCGCAGTATGGCGGATGGAGCACGTTTGGGAGTGCGCAGTATGGCGGTTGGAGCACGTTTCGGAGTGCGCAGCATGGCGGATGGAGCACGTTTGGGAGTGCGCAGCATGGCGGATGGACCACGTTTGGGAGCGCGCAGCATGGCTGATGGAGCACGTTTGGGAGTGCGCAGCATGGCGGATGGAGCACGTTTGGAAGTGCGCAGCATGGCGGATGGAGCACGTTTGGGAGTGCGCAGCATGGCGGATGGAGCACATTTGGGAGTGCGCAGCATGCCGGATGGTGCACGATGGGGAGTGCGCAGTATGGCGGATGGAGCACGTTTGGGAGTGCGCAGCATGGCGGATGGAGCACGTTTGGGAGTGCGCAGCATGGCGGATGGACCACGTTTGGGAGTGCGCAGCATGGCGGATGGAGCACGTTTGGGAGTGCGCAGCATGGCGGATGGAGCACGTTTGGGAGTGCGCAGCATGGCGGGTGGAGCACGTTTGGGAGTGCGCAGCATGGCGGATGGAGCATGATAGGGGCTGCGCAGCATGGCGGATGGAGCACGTTTGGGAGTGCGCAGCATGGCGGATGGAGCACGTTTGGGAGTGTGCAGCATGGCGGATAGAGCACGATGGGGAGTGCACAGTATGGCGGATGGAGCACGTTTAGGAGTGCGCAGTATGGCGGATGGAGCACGTTTCGGAGTGCGCAGCATGGCGGATGGAGCACGTTTGGGAGTGCGCAGCATGGCGGATGGACCACGTTTGGGAGCGCGCAGCATGGCGGATGGAGCACGTTTGGGAGTGCGCAGCATGGCGGATGGAGCACGTTTGGAAGTGCGCAGCATGGCGGATGGAGCACGTTTGGGAGTGCGCAGCATGGCGGATGGAGCACGTTTGGGAGTGCGCAGCATGCCGGATGGTGCACGATGGGGAGTGCGCAGTATGGCGGATGGAGCACGTTTGGGAGTGCGCAGCATGGCGGATGGAGCACGTTTGGGAGTGCGCAGCATGGCGGATGGACCACGTTTGGGAGTGCGCAGCATGGCGGATGGAGCACGTTTGGGAGTGCGCAGCATGGCGGATGGAGCACGTTTGGGAGTGCGCAGCATGGCGGGTGGAGCACGTTTGGGAGTGCGCAGCATGGCGGATGGAGCATGATAGGGGGTGCGCAGCATGGCGGATGGAGCACGTTTGGGAGTGCGCAGCATGGCGGATGGAGCACGTTTGGGAGTGTGCAGCATGGCGGATAGAGCACGATGGGGAGTGCGCAGCATGGCGGATGGAGCACGTTTGGGAGTGCGCAGCATGGGGGATGCAGCACGATGGGGAGTGCGCAGTATGGCGGATGGAGCACGTTTGGGAGTGCGCAGCATGGCGGATGGACCACGTTTGGGAGTGCGCAGCATGGCGGATGGAGCACGTTTGCGAGTGCGCAGCATGGGGGATGCAGCACGATGGGGGGTGCGCAGCATGGGGGATGGAGCACGATGGGAGGTGCACACCTCCCCCCAACACACACACACACGCGCACTGCACAACACACACACACTAGGAATCACAAACAACGCCCTACACAGACACCCACACACACAGACAACGCTGCACACACAAATATACGCACATACTGCACAACACACACATTGCTCAAAACATACCTCCCCCCAAAACACACCACACCCACACAAACCGCACAACACACACACACACACACACAACGCTACAGACACACAGCGCTCCACAAACAACGCAACACACGCAACACACATACAACACCGCTCTCACCCCCCGCGACACTCAGAACATGTACAGCGCCCTACACAAACACTTGGTAACTACACACAACAACATCTATATATATATAACAAAAATCATACATGAACTACACAATACGTAAATTCTAGAATACCCGATGCGTAGAATCGGGCCACCTTCTAGTATATATATATACACGCGGAGTGGAGTGCGGGAGGGGCCGTAGCCGAGCGGGGAAGTGTCGGGCTAAAGGCACGGTCATGCTGTGCGGGCCGGCCAATCACTGCAATTACACAAGTAACAGGGCTGTGGCATTGCAGTGGTCTGCCAGCCAATCCCTGCATAAGGGATGGCTCTAAAAAGAGCGCCAACATGAAGACCACGAGTACAGCACGAGTATCGCGAAATTACTCGGTCCCCGCCGAGTATCCCGAGTACAGTGATACTCGTGCGAGTACCGAGTAGTGACAAGCATACTCGCTCAACACTAAACCTGATGCTTCTTAGTTGCTCATCCAGAGTCGGGCATCGACTGTTTAGTGCTCACTGGTCATCGATATAGCAGGAGTTAATTCCTGCTGGCTGGTGAACTGCTGCTGGGGTCACAGGTTACTGATGTAATATCACAGCCACCTCCACCAAATATAAAGAAAAAAAAAAAAGTGGAACTTAGGCTAGCATCCGATTACAGCTCTAACTTTGCTCCGGCAATACCGGTCCTTCTTTGTGGTGATCCAGTTATTGGTGAACGTATGCTATTGGGTGTGCAGTGGAAATATCCTGGTCTTTTTTTTTTCATTTCCTCCCTGTACTTTCTTGCTTCTCTTTTGTGTGTGCATGCAGAGAGAGTCTGAGCTTTGGTTTTCCCCTGTCTGTTGGTTTTTGTGGGGTTCAATTCTCCTGTCCCGTTCATTCCCTGGGATGGGGGGAGTGGGGGTACTAGACCAGGGCTACACAGGAGTCAGGGCTACGTTGGTGGTCCAGACCTCACTACCATCATGCGCACCTCTGGGATGAGGGACAGCGTAGTATCCCTACTCTGAGGGCCAGTCTAGGCACTTTTGGCTATTTATGGCTATTTTGGGGTGACTAACTGAAGATTAAAAAGGGAAAGCCTAGGGTCACGGTTGTCTCCCTGTTTTTGGAAACTAGGGTCTGCAGCCTCTCATCTCCATCTGGTTATCCACATTTTAATGTGGTTTAGTTTCCTTTTGTGCCTAAACAATCAATGTCAGTTTAACTGCTGGCAGCTTCTCCAGCAGTCTCTAGCTGAGTACTTCAGCTGCAGTAGCTTTGTAGTCACGCCCTTCAGGTTTAAATAGAGCTGTTACCCAGCAATCCTTGCTGAAGATACAAACTCATTTGTATACTGGCCCCCTTTGTGGAAGGAGCTGTGCTGGAGCGTTCCAAGAAGCCAACCTTTATCTTTTTGTGTCAGGGTATTTGCTCGGTTTGTTTTCCTTCCCTTGTGTTTCCGATTGTAGAGGCGACTGTAGTCAACTCGTCGGTCTACTCACTAGACAGGGTGAGTTTAGGGCCAGCTAAGGGCCCAAGGTATCCTGCTTGCCGACAGGTTGAAAGAACCTGTATAGGGACGCTAGGGAGCTCAGAAGTCAGTTGGAGGTGAGTCCAGGAGGTGCCCCGTCACCCCTTTCCACATTGGTTGTATTGTCTCCCCGGTGTTCCCCTCCCAGTTTGTGGTGTTGTTTTAGTTGTCAGTCAGTCTGAATGCGCTTGCCACACCCGTAGAGTGACACCTGGGTCTCACCCATCAAGAAGACCCTAGAAGAAGTGTCTACTGGCAGCATTGGAGAACGCACATATCTGACCAATGACTCGACCATGCCATCTGCCCAAACTGCCAATCTTCAGGAGTACATTGAGTCAGGGAGGGAAGATAAAAGATTAGACAACTCCTCAAAGCAAACCTTTTCCCCCTTTCTATGTTGTCTAGGTTTAGTCAAATAAAAATAGTGGAGACCCGAACTCCGCCATCTTTCTCCAATCCAGAAACTTGAATGGAGCGGAAGTGAGTGGGCTTGACCATCAATCCATTCGGAGGCGGGATAGACCTCCGTTCTAGTGATCGGTGCGTTCTACCCTTTGTGCCTATTCTTCGATTATCGGAGGAGCCCATAACGGCAGGTGAATAAACTATGGGCTCTAAATCTAGGATCGGAAAGGTTATATGGACTATTGGAGATCCAAAAAGACATGGGTTATGGTAGCAAAAAAAATTTGGGTGACCCATTTGGCAACCATTTGTCCTAACCATGAAATCCAATACGACTGCTCAAGAGATAAGCAGAAAGACTTGAGGCATCAGGGACGGTCGTTGTTCACGGTAATTTGCACCCGTCCCATGCAATCACCACCATAACATCCGTTTCCTCCGAATCTGAGAAACGACAACCTCAGCTTTAGACAGAAACGAGTCTACAAATAGGAGGAAGATGTCAAGTTTATTTTAAGACGTCAAGGTGGGAAAACAGCTACAGTAACGAGAAGCTTGCAGACCTCCAACTTGCTTACCCGTGCTTGTTTCATCAATTAAAAGTTGTTTGCAATGTTAACCCTTGAAATGTTTATACTAAGTTTTTATGGGAGAGGGCTCAGTTTTTAAGGGCTAATGCACAGGGATGTTTCAATGCCGGTAGGTGCCAATACCAATGGACCTTCACAGTCAATGTATGCACTCTCGACGGTCTTCACTTGGGTGGGAAGTACAACAAATACCCTCTCTTCAACGCAAGAAGTGGACTCCGCTAGGTAAGCAAGAGCCTGTGTGAACCTCCATGGTCACCCAAGTATGACCTCAAGCCTAGAGCCCCATAACAGTAGTAATAAACCACATCACCTACATGGAATCAATATACAGTGCCTACAAGTAGTATTCAACCCCCTGCATATATAGCAGGTTTACACATTCGGAATAACTTGGCATTGTGACATTTGGACTGTAGATCAGCCTGGAAGTGTGAAATGCAGCAAAAAAGAATGTTATTTCTTTTTTTATTTTTTTTTTTAAATTGTGAAAAGTGTATTCAGAGGGTCATTTATTATTCAACCCCTCAAACCACCAGAATTCTGTTTGGTTCCCCTAAAGTATTAAGAAGTATTTCAGGCACAAAGAACAATGAGCTTCACATGTTTGGATTAATGATCTTTTTCCAGCCTTTTCTGACTAATTAAGACCCTCCCCAAACTTGTGAACAGCACTCATACTTGGTCAACATGGGAAAGACAAAGGAGCATTCCAAGGCCATCAGAGACAAGATCGTGGAGGGTCACAAGGCTGGCAAGGGGTACAAAACCCTTTCCAAGGAGTTGGGCCTACCTGTCTCCACTGTTGGGAGCATCATCCGGAAGTGGAAGGCTTATGGAACTACTGTTAGCCTTCCACGGCCTGGACAGCCTTTGAAAGTTTCCACCCGTGCCGAGGCCAGGCTTGTCCGAAGAGTCAAGGCTAACCCAAGGACAACAAGGAAGGAGCTCCGGGAAGATCTCATGGCAGTGGGGACATTGGTTTCAGTCAATACCATAAGTAACGTACTCCACCGCAATGGTCTCCGTTCCAGACGAGCCCGTAAGGTACCTTTACTTTCAAAGCGTCATGTCAAGGCTCATCTACAGTTTGCTCATGATCACTTGGAGGACTCTGAGACAGACTGGTTCAAGGTTCTCTGGTCTGATGAGACCAAGATCGAGATCTATGGTGCCAACCACACACGTGACGTTTGGAGACTGGATGGCACTGCATACGACCCCAAGAATACCATCCCTACAGTCAAGCATGGTGGTGGCAGCATCATGCTGTGGGGCTGTTTCTCAGCCAAGGGGCCTGGCCATCTGGTCCGCATCCATGGGAAGATGGATAGCACGGCCTACCTGGAGATTTTGGCCAAGAACCTCCGCTCCTCCATCAAGGATCTTAAGATGGGTCGTCATTTCATCTTCCAACAAGACAACGACCCAAAGCACACAGCCAAGAAAACCAAGGCCTGGTTCAAGAGGGAAAAAATCAAGGTGTTGCAGTGGCCTAGTCAGTCTCCTGACCTTAACCCAATTGAAAACTTGTGGAAGGAGCTCAAGATTAAAGTCCACATGAGACACCCAAAGAACCTAGATAACTTGGAGAAGATCTGCATGGAGGAGTGGGCCAAGATAACTCCAGAGACCTGTGCTGGCCTGATCAGGTCTTATAAAAGACGATTATTAGCTGTAATTGCAAACAAGGGTTATTCCACAAAATATTAAACCTAGGGGTTGAATAATAATTGATCCACACTTTTATGCTGAAAATTTATTAAAATTTAACTGAGCAACATAACTTGTTGGTTTGTAAGATTTATGCATCTGTTAATAAATCCTGCTCTTGTTTGAAGTTTGCAGGCTCTAACTTATTTGCATCTTATCAAACCTGCTAAATCTGCAGGGGGTTGAATACTACTTGTAGGCACTGTATCCTCGAAATACCGATGTGAAGAAACAGGGTTGGACTGGCCCACCAAAGAATCTGCCGGTGGACCAAGGCACTGGCACCTGCTGGCACGACCGCCAATACCCTTACTGATGGGGTCCGGCCGGGGTACAGCTGCACTACCACATGGCTAATTTACATATGATACGCTTCACATGCAAATTAGCCATGTGCGAGCACTAGGGTGAGTGGAGCAGAGCAGGGCACAAGCACATGTCATCCCGCGGCCCAGCGTGCAGCAGCATGATGAGGTCATCAAGCTGCAACCTCATCACACTGCTGCAGGCAATGCAGAGCCATGGGGGTGACAAGGACACGCTGGGGAAGGTAAGCGCTCCACTCCATGAGCTGAAGACAGGGCCGGGAGAGTAAGGTCAAGGACCACTCCAGCGGTAATAGAAAAAAACAACAACCTGGAGAGGTGCTTAAAAGAAGTGTGTTACCTTGTATATATACCCCCAGACATGAGCATGTTTCACCATACAATTGGTGGTCTTATATTTATTTCTATGTAGCTACATAGTGGGCCCCAGGAATGATTTTCTATGGTGGGCCCAGGGTACTCCAGTACAATGCTGTGTTGAAAGCAGGTCAGGGGTAAAGAGATCCTCAGATTGGACCAGGTTCTTTTAAATTGGTCAACAGAAGTGTTGTTGCAAATTGATTAGCAGGACCTGAAGGCAACCTCTTACCGGATGACATCTGAGGCTCTTTTGATGAGCCGACCTTGAGCGACGTTACGTGACCAAAATGATGTTGTGCCAGGCCGGCCAATGAAGAGAACCATGAGTGCCACCAGGTAAGGAGCGGCTCTCGGGACTCCCTTCTAGAGACCACAAATTTCTGATGTGAACAGTGGTCACGGTCCTTCAAATCAACTTGCACCAACTCTAGTCAACAGCAATCTTTTACGAATCCCCGTACACAAGCACATGGCTAGGCTAAGCTTTCTGCTTCTGGACAACTCATTCAGTGACGAAAAAAAAAAAGGAGAGGGTGATGGACATACCTGCAGATATCCCGAATCGGTGGGTCCAACCAGATGGTTCGGACCCAGAATTAGTTCCAGATATCTGGCAAAAAGTCGATATCCATATAAGTCTATGGGGACCCGAATCATGTGCTTTAAAATGGTGGTAGAAGGGATAGGGGGGATTCCAAGCAGCAAGACACGCTGTCACACAGGGTGGGGGTGTGATCTGACTGCAACCTATCACAGATGCCGGGGCTGCCGGTGGGCGGCGGAAGCAGTGAATATGTATGAGAGCTAATGATCGGCCCTGGAAGTAGTGTTACAGCTGTGCGGAGACTGGTAAGTATAATGCGCCTGCTTTATGTGATGCCAGTCACTACTTATGGGTAGTACAAACGGTAGAGTAGTCAGAAAAGCCAGGGTCTCGTATGGACACATGGAGTACACAGAGGCGTAGTCAGGTCACGATCCGAGGGTCAGAATTCCAGGAAGGCACGTAGTGGCTTCAGGGAGAAAACTGACATGGACAGGTAACGGTCCAAGGTCAAAAGCCAGAAGGTCAAGATAGGAACAGGGAGGGGGTAGAGAAGAGTCAAATAACAGTCCGCGGTCAGAAAATAAAGATCGGAACACAGGCCAACAGCACATCTACAGAACCAGAAAGTACGACTGGCGAGGTTCTGGGCGAGCATGCTCACTAAAGAAGTAGAGCAATTACCCAGAAGATGGAACACCTGAGCAATCAGCACCTCCCAGAACCAGCATGGATGCCTTCACTGTCAATCAACCTGCCAGCCAGTGGCCGAGGAAACTCATAGCAGAGCATCTTGGAATCGTAACACTTTATTCTTATTTTCTTTCTTTTTCCTTTTAATTCCCCTAGTTCCCGTATAGTTACCCAGAGTATCCTGAAAACTCCAGGCCAGGGATCGGTACACGGATCCGGACTTTTACACTCTAGCTTTCCCCATCACTACTGGCCAATCCATCTCTTCCCCGGTATCTAATGCTTGGTAGGCCTCTATGCATATTACAAGGTTGGCCAACTTTAAGGTTGATGGAGGCCTTCACTTATCGTCTCTATTCTCTGGGTCTTGTAGATAAGGGTTCCTAAATAGGGAGGACCAGACTACGACTTTCATTTCTCCTTACAAAACGGAATTTCCTATTGGGCACGAGAGGCTGATGTCGAGAGGCAACACTTTTGGAAAAACCATGGCTTGGGGCTAGGCTCAATGGTGTAAAAAAAATATAATAAAAAAAAATAAAAAATAATAATTTGGTTCAATGGTCTAAAATATTTTAAACAAAAAATAATATTCATATAGAAAAATACTGGATGTCGCAATTCACTGTGGTTCTGCTCCTTGCAGAGCCATTGGGTTTTGTCTATTGCTCGGTTGTTTGTACTCCCCGGGTTCTTGCTGGGGGGCGGGGCTTGTTTGGTGCCGCGTTCCGGTAATCACCTTGCTTTATCTTTGGGCTGTTTCCACCGGAACTTTGCCAGTATGCGCTTTTGGTTCCCGTGAATTTGTTCTGATCCTCGTCCTGTCTGTCTTGTCTTCTTCCCTCAGTCCCGCTTCCCCCCTTTTGTACGTACGTTCCCCTTCACCTTCTGACCCCGGCTTTCTCTCTGACTACGGTTCTGCGCCCTATCTGTACCTGCTGTTACCTCCTGACTTTCACGTGACTTTGGCTCCTCTTCCCCCTTTGCACTGACGTGACCTCCTGGCTCTGACTCTCGGCATGTACGGCCATCCTGCTACCTCCTCATCTAGATACTGTTGACATCTAGTGGGCAAACTCCGCATTACACCGAGGAACTCTACATCTCTCCTGTGTACCTGCGCCCTCAGGCGCATTCGCAAATGACCCCAACATCAGGTCCGCTTGCCAATACCGCCAGTGAAGGAGTCACATGACAAACGGGAGGCTCGGCGCCACGACGGCCCCGGCGTACATCGGGCATTGTAAATTCTTATCCGTCTCATCAGTAGCAATGGTTTATAGTTATGGTAAATTCACAGCGTTCGGCCTCACGGCCACAATACATACAGCCGCACTCTGCATCTAATCCTGAAATTCAGACTATAACACTCTCAGTGGGCTTCTGTAGAAAGCGAGCCCCCGCCGCCGTGCTCCGCAGGATAATGATTACATCTCCCGGAATATGATGCCGAGAACGAGAACATTGTTCAGGCCTAATTTCTGGATTGTTTCTGTAATGTAGTTTTCCGTTCACCGGAGGAAAAAAAAAATCTCTAAACATAATGATTGTGTTTTGTCAGGGCCGAGGACGGAGATCTAAAGGACAACTGGCCGCGACAGTAATAATGTCATATATATACACCAGACGAGAGGGGGGTTTGGTTTTGTTTTTTGTTTTTTTTCATGGTTTGGCAGGAATTGAAGTTTTATAAAGACAACTTTTTTGAAAATTCACTAGAGACCCTCATTAATAGAATGGACCTTGTGATTATTTGACAACTGCTCCTTGAATTTTTCTTGATGGGCAAGAGTACCGGATTACCCCAAAAACTGCCACGCCAGGTACGGGAAAGCACCAAGCACACGGCGAAAGGGAAGATGGTGACCCCCGACTAAACCTACTGCTGGTCCCTGGGGTCCCTCACCACCCTAGATAGGTTCCACACCTATGCACCGAGCCAGATACCTGACCCTAGGTGACCCTACTCCTGGTCCCTGGGGTCCCTCACCACCCTAGATAGGTTCCGCACCTATGCACCGAGCAGGATACCTGACCCTAGGTATCCCTACTGCTGGGCCCTGGGGTCCCTCACCACCCTAGATAGGTTCCGCACCTATGCACCGAGCCGGATACCTGACCCTAGATATCCCTACTGCTGGGCCCTGGGGTCCCTCACCACCCTAGATAGGTTCCACACCTATGCACCGAGCCGGATACCTGACCCTAGGTGACCCTACTCCTGGTCCCTGGGGTCCCTCACCACCCTAGATAGGTTCCACACCTATGTGCTGAGCCGGATACCTGACCCTAGGTATCCCTACTGCTGGTTCCTGGGGTCCCTCACCACCCTAGATAGGTTCCACACCTATGCGCCGAGCAGGATACCTGACCCTAGGTATCCCTAGTGCTGGTCCCTGGGGTCCCTCACCACCCTACATAGGTTCTGCACCTATGCGCTGAGCCGGATACCTGACCCTAGGTATCCCTAGTGCTGGGCCCTGGGGTCCTCACCCACCTAGAAAGGTTCCGCACCTATGCGCCGAGTAGGATACCGGAGCCTATGTATCCCTAGTGCTGGTCCCTGGGGTCCCTCACCACCCTACATAGGTTCTGCACCTATGCGCCAAGCAGGATACCTGACCCTAGGTATCCCTACTGCTGGGCCCTGGGGTCCCTCACCACCCTAGATAGGTTCCACACCTATGCACCGAGCAGGATACCTGACCCTAGATATCCCTACTGCTGGACCCTAAATAGGGAATTGGTGGAATGAGCTCTACGTCAACCTCAATAAACACTACAGAGGACATACAGGGGGAAAAGCAGGAACTACTTATCCACAGATAACAGCCAGTAGACGTTCAGCAGTGATACCACAGAGGAATACAAGCCACCTGTTTGCAACCAGAGCTTGAATGAACTGAAAAATATCACCAGCAACGGTCCAAAGGAAGGAAGGGGTATATAAGCACCAAGATAATGCTGATGATCAGCAGCTGGGTGGGGCGAGCTCCTGCTGGGTCAAAAAGGGGGAGAGATAAAAATCCAGGAGGAAAGCCTATACCAATGAATACGGACACCAGGAAAGTCATTTTTGGATGCTTCTTGCTTTCTTTGGGCCGAGGAAGCCTCTCATGGAGGTTCTTTCTACTTTTTAAACCTTTATTTTCCATCCATAATGCTTCCAAATAATCGTAAACTCTCAAAATGAGATCATCAATGCCACCCCAAAAAAAATTGGAAAAATACTGTAACAGGGAGCATATACCAATACCTATATAATACAACAATACCACACCCAAATTCCAGTCCTGTCTTAAAGGACACCTGCCAGGACAGATGTTACTTCTTCCAGTAATCCAATGGGGCAGCTGTGAGAAATCAAGCTTTGAACTCACATGCAAATTAGCCAGGGAGTGCATTGGGGGCGTGTCTGTGCACTTTGAGAACATAAACGTCCAGCCAATTCATTTCGAAGCTAAATTTGCATGTGACTTCAAAAGCTTGATTTCTCACCACTGGGCATATTGGATGACTACAACATGAAAACTCATCAGCGGTGAGAAAATGAGCTTTACGATCACATGCAAATGAGGCTGGAAGTGCATTGGGGCGTGTCCGTGCACTTTTGAGTACATAAACTTTCAGCCAGTCCTTTTTGAAGCTAATTTACATGTGGCATCAGCTTGATTTCTCAGTGCTAGGATTACTACAAAAAGAAAGATCAGTGCTGAGAAACTGAGCATTGAGACTATTCTAGAAGTAGATTGGGATTGGGTGAATGTATTCAGAGTGAATAGTGAAGCCTCTTATGATCGACTATGCTCATTTACATGTGGCATCAGCTCGATTTCTCAGTACTGGAATATTAGGATGATTTTTACTCCTTGCGGTAATCGAATATGCCAGCACTGAGAAATCAAGCATTGTAGCCGCATACAAATTAGTATAGAAGTGTAGTGGGGGCGTGTACATGTACTCAGTGCACAGACACGCCCCCAGTGCACTTCCAGTCTAATTTGCATGTGGCTTCAAAGGTCGATTTCTCAGCACCTACACATCGGATTACTACAATACAAGTATCATTTTATATGGTTTTACTACGGCATTTTCAGTTGATTAGTGAAGTTGTACAGAACGTTTCCTCTTTAAAGAAAAAAGTTTGATATAACCTAGAGAGGAAAAGTGGAAATGGGATAATACTGTCACAGGTGACCAACAGTTTAAATACTCAGTTTTCATGGACTGGGGCTAGTGATAATATTCAGTTCATTCTAGCTCTGGATGCAAGCAGGCGGCTTGCACTCCTCTGTGATATTGCTGCTGTAACTTTGCTGAACGTCTACCTGAGTCATCTGTGGATAAGTAGTTCATGCATTTTCCCAGTGTGTCCTCCTTGTGTCTTCTACAGTGGTTAGAGGGCTTGGTGAAGAGCTCATCCTACCCATTCCCAATTTGGGGCCCAGCACTACGGATACCTAGGGTCAGGTATCCGGCTCGGCGCATAGGTGCAGAACCTATCTAGGGTGGTGAGGGACCCCAGGGACCAGCAGTAGGGACACCTAGGGTCAGGTATCCTGCTTGGTGCATAGGTGCAGAACCTATCTAGGGTGGTGAGGGACCCCAGGGACCAGCAGTAGGGACACCTAGGGTCAGGTATCCTGCTTGGTGCATAGGTGTGGAACCTATCTAGGGTGGTGAGGGACCCCAGGGACCAGCAGTAGGGATACCTAGGGTCAGGTATCCTGCTTGGTGCATAGGTGTGGAACCTATCTAGGGTGGTGAGGGACCCCAGGGACCAGCAGTAGGGACACCTAGGGTCAGGTATCCTGCTTGGTGCATAGGTGTGGATGTTTTCCCCATCCCCATACTTCCCCGCACCTAGCGTGACAAATAAAGGCATCAAAACAGTGGAGAAGTGAAGGCATTGATCCTTAAACTAAAGAATATGTTGACACCACCACATGATTACGAGTTATTATTGTTTGGAGTTTTTACTTTTATACTATAAAAATGAATAAAAACTCCAAAATATATACAAAACCATAGAAATAAATTTAAAATGTTTTTTATATATATATATATATATATATATATATATATATATATATATATATTTATTTATTTATTTATATATATTATATATTTTTATTTTTATTTTAAATTTATTTCTATGGTTTTGTATAATTTTTGGGTTATTTTTGGAGTTTTTATTCATTTTATATATATATATATATATATATATATATATATATATATATATATATATATATATATATATATTTATATATATATATATATTATAAAAATGAATAACAACTTTTACAAAAGCATAGGAATAAATAAATAAAGATATATATATATATATATATATATATATATATATATTTATTTATTTATTCTTATGCTTTTGTAAAAGTTTTTATTCATTTTTATAATATATTATATTATATATATATATATATATATATATATATATATAATATATTATAAAAATGAATAAAAACTTTTACAAAAGCATAGGAATAAATAAATTATATATATATATATATAATTTATTTATTCCTATGCTTTTGTAAAAGTTTTTATTCATTTTTATAATATATTATATATATATATATATATAATATAATATATTATAAAAATGAATAAAAACTTTTACAAAAGCATAGGAATAAATAAATAAATATATATATATATATATATATATATAATTTATTTATTCCTATGCTTTTGTAAAAGTTTTTATTCATTTTTATAATATATTATATATATATATATATATATATATATATATATATATCTATATCTATATATATATGTGTATATGTATATATATATATATATATATATATATGAATAAAAACTCCAAAAATAACCCAAAAATTATACAAAAGCATAGAAATAAATTTAAAAAAAATATATATTATACAATAATAATTTTTGGGTTATTTTTGGAGTTTTTATTCATTTTTATAATAATATATTATATATAGAAAATAAAAACATAATATAATATATACATTTATAATAAAAAAGGTGGGGGGGATGCACCAGATATAATTGGCACAGAAAGTATAAAAGTTGCAACTGAAGTTTTCCTCCAAACAAGACTCCGGTCTTTGGTTACCGACGCTAAACTTTCACTGCTGTTTAATATTTTAGCTCTCAAAAAAAAAAGATAAAACAATGTGATAGATCATCAATTACTCAATACACAAGATACCCGCTTGGCAAGCAGACGGGCACATCGCTGCCCACAACACAACATAAATGCCTTTTAAAAGGAAGGAACACACCAGCAGTATACAGATTAATGAGTCAGCATGTAATGGAGGCTCCATCTAAAGCATCCGAAGGAGAGCGCTTTACACAGAGAACACAAAGTACTTGTCTGAAGACTTTGGTTTTGTTTTGTTTTTTTTTCCAGGGATAAGAAGGTCTGAATAATGCATATTAAAGAACGGCAAATATGATTTAAAGGTGACATGTTGTACTCAGAGTCGGGGAGGACGGCCAGGAACAAAAAAAATAAATTATATTAGAATATATATATATATATATATATATATATATATATATATCACAAATAAGTCTTATTTTTTTTTTGTTTATAATGACAAATATAGGTTTCCCCACAGATTACTTTTGATCACTGATCGTGGGGTGTCTGAGCACTTAACAGGTCATGTCAATCAGCTGATCATTAAATCGCACCAATCACCAGGGTTTTCCTTTATAACCTATAGCCGATTATATACTGGCACTATCAGGCTGATTCTATACATACAGTGCTATACTGGCACTATCAGGCTGATTCTATACATACAGTGCTATACTGGCACTATCAGGCTGATTATATACATACAGTGCTATACTGGCACTGTCAGGCTGATTCTATACATACAGTGCTATACTGGCGCTATCAGGCTGATTCTATACATACAGTGCTATACTGGCGCTATCAGGCTGATTCTATACATACAGTGCTATACTGGCACTATCAGGCTGATTCTATACATACAGTGCTATACTGGCACTGTCAGGCTGATTCTATACATACAGTGCTATACTGGCACTATCAGGCTGATTCTATACATACAGTGCTATACTGGCGCTATCAGGCTGATTCTATACATACAGTGCTACACTGGCGCAATCAGGCTGATTCTATACATACAGTGCTATACTGGCACTATCAGGCTGATTCTATACATACAGTGCTATACTGGCGCTATCAGGCTGATTCTATACATACAGTGCTATACTGGCACTATCAGGCTGATTCTATACATACAGTGCTATACTGGCACTATCAGGCTGATTCTATACATACAGTACTATACTGGCACTATCAGGCTGATTCTATACATACAGTGCTATACTGGCACTATCAGGATGATTCTATACATACAGTGCTATACTGGCACTATCAGGCTGATTCTATACATACAGTGCTATACTGGCACTATCAGGATGATTCTATACATACAGTGCTATACTGGCACTATCAGGCTGATTCTATACATACAGTGCTATACTGGCACTATCAGGCTGATTCTATACATACAGTGCTATACTGGCACTATCAGGATGATTCTATACATACAGTGCTATACTGGCACTATCAGGATGATTCTATACATACAGTGCTATACTGGCACTATCAGGATGATTCTATACATACAGTGCTATACTGGCACTATCAGGCTGAGTCTATACATACAGTGCTATACTGGCGCTATCAGGCTGATTCTATACATACAGTGCTATACTGGCGCTATCAGGCTGAGTCTATACATACAGTGCTATACTGGCGCTATCAGGCTGATTCTATACATACAGTGCTATACTGGTGCTATCAGGCTGATTCTATACATACAGTGCTATACTGGTGCTATCAGGCTGATTCTATACATACAGTGCTATACTGGCGCTATCAGGCTGATTCTATACATACAGTGCTATACTGGCGCTATCAGGCTGATTCTATACATACAGTTCTATACTGGCACTATCAGGCTGATTCTATACATACAGTGCTATACTGGCACTATCAGGCTGATTCTATACATACAGTGCTATACTGGCACTATCAGGCTGATTCTATACATACAGTGCTATACTGGCACTATCAGGCTGAGTCTATATATACAGTGCTATACTGGCGCTATCAGGCTGAGTCTATACATACAGTGCTATACTGGCACTATCAGGCTGATTCTATACACACAGTGCTATACTGGCGCTATCAGGCTGATTCTATACATACAGTGCTATACTGGCGCTATCAGGCTGATTCTATACATACAGTGCTATACTGGCACTATCAGGCTGATTCTATACATACAGTGCTATACTGGCGCTATCAGGATGATTCTATACATACAGTGCTATACTGGCGCTATCAGGATGATTCTATACATACAGTGCTATACTGGCACTATCCGGCTGAGTCTATACATACCTTTAGTTGTCAGCTAGGATGTATAGGTTTTTAAACACAAGCAAGTAAAGTTTGTAAAATGAGCAGCTTTTTGAATGATAGCAGCTGCCGATCAGCTGATAGCTGTGGTGGGTATTCATAGTTATCTCCTCCCTCTTTTATGCTAATTATATTATAGAATCGTTTTACTAAGTGACTAGAAGGACCTGTGCTGATGTCATACCCATGTGACCAGAATGGGCGGGGCCTCAGCCAACAGAAAAATAATGTTGTTTCCTGGTATCAACTATGTTGGCTGAGGCCCCGCCCCTTGTGGTCGCATGGGTATGACATCAGCACAGATCCTTCTAGTCACAAAGTAAAAATAATTGTATAATAGAATTAGCATAAATAACAGGAGGAGAAGATAACTATGAATACCCACCCCAGCTATCAGCTGATCGGCAGCTGCTGTCACTCAGCAAGCTGCTGATTTTACAAACTTTACTTGCTTGTGTTTCAAAACCTATACATCCTAGCTGACAACTACAGGTATGTATAGAATCAGCCTGATAGCGCCAGTATAGCACTGTATGTATAGAATCAGCCTGATAGCGCCAGTATAGCACTGTATGTATAGAATCAGCCTGATAGCGCCAGTATAGCACTGTATGTATAGACTCAGCCTGATAGCGCCAGTATAGCACTGTATGTATAGAATCAGCCTGATAGCGCCAGTATAGCACTGTATGTATAGAATCAGCCTGATAGCGCCAGTATAGCACTGTATGTATAGACTCAGCCTGATAGCGCCAGTATAGCACTGTATGTATAGAATCAGCCTGATAGCGCCAGTATAGCACTGTATGTATAGAATCAGCCTGATAGTGCCAGTATAGCACTGTATGTAGAGAATCAGCCTGATAGTGCCAGTATAGCACTGTATATATAGAATCAGCCTGATAGCGCCAGTATAGCACTGTATGTATAGAATCAGCCTGATAGCACCAGTATAGCATTGTATGTATAGAATCAGCCTGATAGTGCCAGTATAGCACTGTATGTAGAGAATCAGCCTGATAGTGCCAGTATAGCACTGTATGTATAGAATCAGCCTGATAGCGCCAGTATAGCGCTGTATGTATAGAATCAGCCTGATAGCGCCAGTATAGCGCTGTATGTATAGAATCAGCCTGATAGCGCCAGTATAGCGCTGTATGTATAGAATCAGCCTGATAGCGCCAGTATAGCACTGTATGTATAGAATCAGCCTGATAGCGCCAGTATAGCACTGTATGTATAGAATCAGCCTGATAGCGCCAGTATAGCACTGTATGTATAGAATCAGCCTGATAGCACCAGTATAGCACTGTATGTATAGAATCAGCCTGATAGCGCCAGTATAGCACTGTATGTATAGAATCAGCCTGATAGTGCCAGTATAGCACTGTATGTATAGAATCAGCCTGATAGTGCCAGTATAGCATTGTATGTATAGAATCAGTATGATAGTGCCAGTATAGCACTGTAAGTATAGAATCAGCCTGATAGCGCCAGTATAGCACTGTATGTATAGAATCAGCCTGATAGCGCCAGTATAGCACTGTATGTATAGAATCAGCCTGATAGTGCCAGTATAGCACTGTATGTATAGAATCAGCCTGATAGCGCCAGTATAGCACTGTATGTATAGAATCAGCCTGATACTGCCAGTATAGCGCTGTATGTATAGAATCAGCCTGATAGCGCCAGTATAGCACTGTATGTATAGACTCAGCCTGATAGCGCCAGTATAGCAATGTATGTATAGAATCAGCCTGATAGTGCCAGTATAGCACTGTATGTATAGAATCAGCCTGATAGCGCCAGTATAGCACTGTATGTATAGAATCAGCCTGATAGTACCAGTATAGCATTGTATGTATAGAATCAGCCTGATAGTGCCAGTATAGCACTGTATGTATAGAATCAGCCTGATAGCGCCAGTATAGCACTGTATGTATAGAATCAGCCTGATAGTGCCAGTATAGCACTGTATGTATAGACTCAGCCTGATAGTGCCAGTATAGCACTGTATGTATAGAATCAGCCTGATAGTGCCAGTATAGCACTGTATGTATAGAATCAGCCTGATAGCGCCAGTATAGCACTGTATGTATAGAATCAGCCTGATAGCACCAGTATACCACTGTATGTATAGAATCAGCCAGATAGCACCAGTATAGCATTGTATGTATAGAATCAGCCTGATAGTGCCAGTATAGCACTGTATGTAGAGAATCAGCCTGATAGCACCAGTATAGCATTGTATGTATAGAATCAGCCTGATAGCGCCAGTATACCACTGTATGTATAGAATCAGCCTGATAGCACCAGTATAGCATTGTATGTATAGAATCAGCCTGATAGCGCCAGTATAGCGCTGTATGTATAGAATCAGCCTGATAGTGCCAGTATAGCACTGTATGTATAGAATCAGCCTGATAGTGCCAGTATAGCACTGTATGTATAGAATCAGCCTGATAGCGCCAGTATAGCACTGTATGTATAGAATCAGCCTGATAGCGCCAGTATAGCACTGTATGTATAGAATCAGCCTGATAGCGCCAGTATAGCACTGTATGTATAGAATCAGCCTGATAGTGCCAGTATAGCACTGTATGTATAGCATCAGCCTGATAGTGCCAGTATAGCACTGTATGTATAGAATCAGCCTGATAGTGCCAGTATAGCACTGTATGTATAGAATCAGCCTGATAGTGCCAGTATAGCACTGTATGTATAGAATCAGCCTGATAGTGCCAGTATAGCACTGTATGTATAGAATCAGCCTGATAGTGCCAGTATAGCACTGTATGTATAGCATCAGCCTGATAGTGCAGTATAGCACTGTATGTATAGAATCAGCCTGATAGTGCCAGTATAGCACTGTATGTATAGAATCAGCATGATAGTAGCAGTATAGCACTGTATGTATAGAATCAGCATGATAGTAGCAGTATAGCACTGTATGTATAGAATCAGCCTGATAGTGCCAGTATAGCACTGTATGTATAGAATCAGCCTGATAGCGCCAGTATAGCACTGTATGTATAGAATCAGCCTGATAGCGCCAGTATAGCACTGTATGTATAGAATCAGCCTTATAGCGCCAGTATAGCACTGTATGTATAGAATCAGCCTGATAGTGCCAGTATAGCACTGTATGTATAGCATCAGCCTGATAGTGCCAGTATAGCACTGTATGTATAGAATCAGCCTGATAGTGCAGTATAGCGCTGTATGTATAGAATCAGCCTGATAGTGCAGTATAGCGCTGTATGTATAGAATCAGCCTGATAGTGCAGTATAGCACTGGCTATAGGTTATATGGGAAAATCTGGGTGTTTGGTGCACTTTAACAAGTACCTTCTGGGCTTAATTGTGGCCTCGCATGATATACACTTGTACAATTAACTTTTATGTTTTTCTTTTGCCCACTCCCTTTAACTGGGGATTTATATTATTTTCTCTTTGAGCAGAAAGTAAAAGCTTTTTTTTTTTTTTAAAGGAAACCACAAACCCCCCAGGCATGATTCTGTGTTGCAACCATGACGAGTGCTCCTTGTGGTTAGATTCGCACCTATTTTTCCTGCGTGATTCCTGTCTCAAATATGTAAAGAGGAACAGTCAGCGGTAAAAAAAAAAAAAAGAAGATTTCGTTGAGGCATAAAGGAGTGCACCCTTTATACACCACTCGAGCCCCACATATGAACCGCAAGACCTACAAGACCGCCCGCATAGCTACACCCCTATATGAAGAAATACAGTGACATAAACAGCAGCTGCCGGACTGTTCCCAAGAAAGAGAGGACATGTTGTGTTTAACCATGCCCAATCCTTCCCTAAAGAGAACAGTGACAAGCTGCCTGTAGCCACTGATCTATTTCCCAATGGGAAAATATATATCTAACGTATAAAGCTGAGTATGTATGTACAGTGTGTGTATATGTATATGTATGTGTATATGTATGTGTATGTGTATATGTATGTGTGTTTGTATGCACAGTGTGTGTACATGTATATATATATGTGTGTATGTATATGTGTGTATGTGAATGTATGTATGCGTATATATGTGTGTGTGTATGTATATATATATATATATATATATATATATATATATATATATATATATATATATATATATATATGTGTGTGTGTGTGTGTGTGTGTGTGTGTGTGTGTGTGTGTGTGTGTGTATGTATGTGTGTGTATGTATGTATGTATGTGTGTGTGTGTGTGTGTTTATGTATGTATGTGTGTATGTATGTATGTATGTATGTATGTATGTATGTATGTGTGTGTGTGTGTGTGTGTATGTATGTATGTATGTATGTATGTGTGTGTGTGTGTATGTATGTATGTGTGTATGTATGTATGTATGTATGTATGTATGTATGTATGTATGTATGTATGTGTGTGTGTGTGTGTGCGTGCGTGCGTGTACTAAAGGAATCTGCACCGTCGCATTTACAATCACAAAACTTTGCGCAGACGCCCCATGTGACCCAGGGAACGTCATAGACTATGTTTTAAAAAGAAAATTTAACCCTGCACTTTACAGTTACTCTCCAAAAAACCTCCTTATATTAAAGTGAATGGAGCTGCGAGCTACAGGTCATTAATAAGAGCTGTGATTGGTTGCTATAGGAACAAAAGGACATTCATAGTATAAGAAGCTTATATGTGCGGTAATATGACAGACAGACAGACACACGGGGAAAGAGACAGACACACGGGGAAAGAGACAGACACACGGGGAAAGAGACAGACACACGGGGAAAGACAGAGAGATGGAGAGGCAGACAGACAGGGAGAGAGACAGTTACTATCCCGGGCAGCGCCGGGTACTGCAGCTAGTTTATACACATACACATACCTGGGGATACAAGTATCTCCAGGCAAGATAAATTAACTTTTAGTTGTACTTATTAAAAACGTATTGGGTAGAATAGAAACTCCCCCCTCGTTAAAATGCCATATTAAAATTTTTTCTGGCTCTAGAGAATTTTCTGCATCCAGTTCAATCATTGGATGCAGTTTATAAAGTGTTGATTTGTTAAACAGCGCCACCCCTGTATACAGGTTGTGTGTGGTATTGCAGCTATGTACCATTCACTATAAAGGAGCTGAGCTGTATAACCAGGCACAGCCTGAAGATGGGTGGAGCAGTTTTTGAAATAAAGCAGCTTAGAGGGGAGCAAAGATATTTGCAAGACGTCCACGTCAGCACTGTGCAGCAGCCAGACTAGAGACGTGCCCGTCCAGGATGCCGGCAGTCGAATGCTAGCCAATAAAGTCCGCAGTGTCTTGGTTCGGCTGCCATGAAAAACCAACACAAGACACTGGACCAGGGTAGTGCGAATGATTTTGCGCATCTCTAACAGCCGGGGGCATGGCTAATTATGCAAAGTAGCCTAGAGACACGCCCCCGAGGAGCCTGCGTCATGCTAGGTACAGGGAAGTACCAAACAAACAGCAAAAAGGAAGGGAAGGGAAAGATGGTGACCCCTGACCAAACCTACCGCTGGGTCCCTGGGGTCCCTCACCACCCTAGATAGGTTTTGCACCTATGCACCGAGCCGGATACCTGACCCTAGGTATCCCTACTGATGGGCCCTAAATAGGGAACGGGTGGGATGAGCTCTTCATCAACCCCACTAAACATTAAAGAAGACACAAGGGGAAAATGCATGAACTACTTATCTACAGAAGTTCAACCATGATACTACAGATGAGTACAAGCCACCTGCTTGCAACCAAGGCTTGAATGAACTGAAAATATCACCAGCACCAATCCCAGGAAGGAAGGGGTATATAAACACCAAGAAAATACTGATGATCAAGTTACTTTATATATCATTATACTGCTATAGACCCAAAATTAAATGGTCTCCATACATTGGGGGAACGATTCCCTGCCACTAGAATTCATACTCCACGGTGCCAAGCATGATTCCGGCATAAAATCAAAGTTACCGCCATGTTTAAATTGACAGATAATCAGGAACAAGATGGGACAATTATCAGCTCAAAAAGGTCACTTGATTGTGACTGAAACTTTTTAGGTTTGTGCAGCCCTATATAATCCATGAATATACTGCTCATAGAGTTTATGGACCTCTACTGGTTTTTTTCCCCCTAGGAGCAATGCTATGTATGAGGCACCATTTAGTGGCACTCCGCACACGGAAAGACAATCCGGTCATTATTGCATAAAAAAAGAATATCATGCAAACCTTACCTCATGTGCAGGGCATTGCAGCTTAGGTATCCATGGTTACAACCACAAGCAAAGGGGTGAAGTTGAAGGGTTATTTCTATCTCCCTATATGTAGTAGGTGTTATAATAATGGGAAATACCTCCAATTAGAAGTGTAGTATAGTTCTCCTGATTAGCTATGTCTCTTACCTCATGTGCAGGGCATTGCAGCTTAGGGATCCATGGTCACAAACATTGATATAGGGACATTTAGTTAGTTGCTTGTGGTCATAACCATTTATACCTACGCTGCAATACCCTGCACATGAGGTAAGAGACATAGCTAATCAGGAGAACTATACTACATTTCTAATTGGAGGTATTAGATCTTGGAGATGAGAATACCCCTTTAAGTCCGTCTCTTCAATCTCCTCATTACCCATAGAAGTAAAATAACTATATCTAGTGGTCACTTAGTAATATAGTATAGTTCTCCTGATTCAGTATGTCTCTTACCTCATGTGCACAGCATTGCAGCTTAGATATCTATGGTTATGACCATGAGCAACTAACCATCACTATATGAGTAGTAGTAACCATGGTTATCTAAGCTGCAATACCCTGCACATGAGGTAAGAGACATACCTAATCAGGAGAACTATACTACATTTCTAATTGGAGGTATTTGCTAATATTATTATACTACATATTAGGATAGCATCTTGGAATCAGGAATACCCCTTTAAGTCTGTCTCTTCCATCTCTTTATTGCCCACAGATGTAAAACAACTATATCTAGCTGTCACTTAGCCCTGGGACACACATGGTTAATCTTATGCCTGCAGGTTATTGTATGTGTGATGTGTTGCCGATGATGACGACCAGCACCTGGTGAAATATTAATACATCCAATTAGAAATATAGTATAGTTCTCCTGATTAGCTATGTCGCTTTCCTCATATGCAGGGCATTGCAGCTTAAATATCCATGATTACGACCACTAGCAATTAACAGTCACTATACTCGTGGGAACAACCATGGACACAAACTGCAATGCCCTGCACATGAGGTAAGAGACATGGGCTAATCAGAACTATACTACATTTCTAATTGGAGGTATTTGCTAATATTATTAAACATATTGGGATAGGTCGGATCTTGGAGATGGGAATACGACTTTAAGTCCTTCTCTTCCATCTCTAATTGGCCATAGATGTAAAATAATTATATCTAGCAGTCACTTAGCCCTGGGACACACATGGTTAATCTTATGCCTGCAGGTTATTGTATGTGTGATGTGCTGGTGATGAAATAATAATATTAGCAAATACATCCAATTAGAAATGTAGTATAGTTCTCCTGATTAGCTATGTCTCATACCTCATGTGCAGGGCATTGCAGCTTAGATATCAATAGTTATGACCACTAGCAACTATCTGTCACTATATGAGTGTTTGTAACTATGGATACCTAAGGTCCTGCAATGCCCTGCACATGAAGGAAGAGACATACCTAATCAGGAGAACTATACAGTACTACATTCCTAATTGGAGGCAAACATTGGTTACAAACATTCATATAGGGACAGTTAGTTGCTTGTGGTCATAACCATTTATACCTACGGTGCAATGCCCTGCACATGAGGTAAGAGACATAGCTAATCAGGAGAACTATACTACATTTCTAATTGGAGGTATTTGCTAATATTAATTATTATTATTATTATACTACATATTAGGATAGGACCTTGGAGATGGGAATAACCCTTTAAGTCTGTCTCCTCCATCCCTTCATTACCCATAGAAGTAAAACCACTATATCTAGTGGTCACTTAGTAATGTAGTATAGTTCTCCTGATTAGCTATGTATCTTACCTCATGTGCAGGCCATTGCAGCTTAGTTATTCATAGTTATGATTATAAGCAACTAAACCTCACTATAGGAGAGTGGTCGTAACCATGGATACCTAAGCTGCAATGTTCTGCACATGAGGTAAGAGACATAGCTAATCAGCAGAACCATACTACATTTCTAATTGGAGGTATTTGCTAATAATAATATTATACATATTGGGATAGGATCTTGGAGATGGGAATACACCTTTAAGTTTGTCTCTTTCATCCCTTCATTGCCCGTAGAGTTAAAAAAAATTATACCTTGCAGGCACTTAGCCCTGGGACACAAGTGGTTAATCTTATGCCTGCAGGTTATTGTATGTGTGATTTGCGCCAATGATGACGACCAGCACCTGATGAAATAATAATATTAGCAAACACCTCCAATTAGAAATGTAGTATGGTTCTCCTGATTAGTTATGTCTATTACCTCATGTGCAGGGCATTGCAGCAGCTTAGGAATCCATGGTTACGACCACTCTCATATAGTTAGTTGATTATAATCATAACCATGGATAACTAAGCTGCAATGCTCTGCACATGAGGTAAGAGACATACTGAATCAGGAGAACTATACTGACCACTAGATATAGTAGTTGTACTTCTATGGGTAATGAAGGGATGGAAGAGACAGACTTAAAGGTATATTCCCATCTCCAAGATCCTATCCCAATATGTAGTATAATAATAATATTAGCAAATACCTTCAATTAAAAATGTAGTATAATTCTCCTGATTAGTTATGTCTATTACCTCATGTGCAGGGTATTGCAGCTTAGGTATCCCATGGCTATGACCATGAACAACTATATATCCCTATATGAGTGTTTATAACCATGGATAGCTAAGCTGCAATGCCCTACACATGAGGTAATAGACATAACTAATCAGGAGAACTATAATACATTTCTAATTGAAGGTATTTGCTAATATTATTATTATACTACATATTAGGATAGGATCTTGGAGAGGTGAATACCCCTTTAAGTCTGTCTCTTCCATCCCTTCATTACCCATAGAAGTAAAACAACTATATGTAGTGGTCAGTATAGTTCTCCTGATTCCTTATGTCTCTTACCTCATGTGCTGGGCATTGCAGTTTAGATATCTATGGTTATGATTATAAGCAACTAACTATATGAGAGTGGTTGTAACCATGGATTCCTAAGCTGCAATGCCCTGCACATGAGGTAAGAGACATAACTAATCAGGAGAACTATACTACATTTCTAATTATAGGTATTTGCTAATAATAATATTATAATACATATTGGGATAGGATCTTGGAGATGGGAATACCCCTTTACGTCCGTCTCCTCCATCCCTTCATTGCTCTGGGACACAAGTGGTTAATCTTATGCCTGCAGGTTACGGTATTAATGATGATGAAACGAGACATTGCGATTGCCTAATTGTAGAACGGGTTTAGATTGCAAGCTCTGCGGGACAGAACTATCCCAGCAACTTCATGCGTTATTTCAGTGAAGTCGTTTCTATAAATAAATATATAAAATAATTGTTGAATAAAGGATATGATAAAGCGCGTGGACGTACCTGCAGCGTGCCCGTATAGGCGTGGACGTACCTGCCAGCGTGCCCGTATAGGCGTGGACGTACCTGCCAGCGTGCCCGTATAGGCGTGGGCGTACCTGCCAGCGTGCCCGTATAGGCGTAGACGTACCTGCCAGCGTGCCCGTATAGGCGTAGACGTACCTGCCAGCGTGCCCGTATAGGCGTGGACGTACCTGCAGCGTGCCCGTATAGGCGTGGACGTACCTGCCAGCGTGCCCGTATAGGCGTGGGCGTACCTGCCAGCGTGCCCGTATAGGCGTGGACGTACCTGCCAGCGTGCCCGTATAGGCGTGGGCGTACCTGCCAGCGTGCCCGTATAGGCGTGGACGTACCTGCCAGCGTGCCCGTATAGGCGTGGACGTACCTGCCAGCGTGCCCGTATAGGCGTGGGCGTACCTGCCAGCGTGCCCGTATAGGCGTGGGCGCCCGGCGGAGGATGGCCGGACTGTGCTGCGCAGACAAGCCCCTGATCTCCAGACACAGCAGCAGGAAGTGATCCCAACTCACATGGACTTTCTCTGACCTCACCCTCCATGGCAACAGGGAATTTAAAGGGACAGCTTTCCCTGTCCTGTAATGGGACAAATCCGAATCCATATGCACCGCTGATCTGTACCTATAGCTCGCCTGTATACCCTTTACATACATATACGAGCATCGAGGCGTAAGATTACGGCGATCAAATATAAAAAGTCATTGCAAAATAAAGAGCAAAACGACACATACATAAAATAAAAGCCTCAACGGCCCCCGGGAAAGAAGAGGCCACAATTCTGTCTCAACTGTCCACAATGTCTTGTGCTGAAGTATTAAGATTCCTCTGAGGACGACCCCCGATAACAGCCCGGAGCAGGAGCAGGCCTGCCAACCCCCAATAACAGCCCGCAGCAGGAGCAGGCCCGCCGACCCCCAATAACAGCCCGGAGCAGGAGCAGGCCCCCGATAACAGCCCGGAGCAGGAGCAGGCCCGCCGACCCCCAATAACAGCCCGGAGCAGGAGCAGGCCCGCCGACCCCCAATAACAGCCCGGAGCAGGAGCAGGCCCCCGATAACAGCCCGGAGCAGGAGCAGGCCCGCCGACCCCCGATAACAGCCCGGAGCAGGAGCAGGCCCGCCGACCCCCAATAACAGCCCGGAGCAGGAGCAGGCCCCCGATAACAGCCCGGAGCAGGAGCAGGCCCGCCGACCCCCAATAACAGCCCGGAGCAGGAGCAGGCCCCCGATAACAGCCCGGAGCAGGAGCAGGCCCGCCGACCCCCAATAACAGCCCGGAGCAGGAGCAGGCCCCCGATAACAGCCCGGAGCAGGAGCAGGCCCGCCGACCCCCAATAACAGCCCGGAGCAGGAGCAGGCCCCCGATAACAGCCCGGAGCAGGAGCAGGCCCGCCGACCCCCAATAACAGCCCGGAGCAGGAGCAGGCCCCCGATAACAGCCCGGAGCAGGAGCAGGCCCGCCGACCCCCAATAACAGCCCACAGCAGGAGCAGGCCAGCCGACCCCCGATAACAGCCCGGAGCAGGAGCAGGCCCGCAGACCCCCGATAACAGCCCGGAGCAGGAGCAGGCCCGCCGACCCCCAATAACAGCCCGGAGCAGGAGCAGGCCCGCCGACCCCCAATAACAGCCCGGAGCAGGAGCAGGCCCGCCGACCACCGATAACAGCCCGGAGCAGGAGCAGGCCCGCCGACCCCCAATAACAGCCCGGAGCAGGAGCAGGCCCGCCGACCCCCAATAACAGCCCAGAGCAGGAGCAGGCCCGCCGACCCCCGATAACAGCCCGGAGCAAGAGCAGGCCCGCCGACCCCCAATAACAGCCAGGAGCAGGCCCGCTGACCCCCAATAACAGCCCGGAGCAGGAGCAGGCCCGCCGACCCCCAATAACAGCCAGGAGCAGGAGCAGGCCCGCCGACCCCCAATAACAGCGCGGAGCAGGAGCAGGCCCGCCGACCCCCAATAAGCGCCCGGAGCAGGAGCAGGCCCGCCGACCCCCGATAACAGCCCGGAGCAGGAGCAGGCCCGCCGACCCCCAATAACAGCCCGGAGCAGGAGCAGGCCCGCCGACCCCCAATAACAGCCAGGAGCAGGAGCAGGCCCGCCGACCCCCAATAACAGCCAGGAGCAGGAGAAGGCCCGCCGACCCCCAATAACAGCCAGGAGCAGGAGCAGGCCCGCCGACCCCCAATAACAGCCCGGAGCAGGAGCAGGCCCGCCGACCCCCAATAACAGCCAGGAGCAGGCCCGCCGACCCCCAATAACAGCCCGGAGCAGGAGCAGGCCCGCCGACCCCCAATAACAGCCAGGAGCAGGAGCAGGCCCGCCGACCCCCAATAACAGCCCGGAGCAAAAGCAGGCCCGCCGACCCCCAATAACAGCCCGGAGCAGGAGCAGGCCCGCCGACCCCCGATAACAGCCCGGAGCAGGAGCAGGCCCGCCGACCCCCAATAACAGCCCGGAGCAGGAGCAGGCCCGCCGACCCCCAATAACAGCCAGGAGCAGGCCCGCCGACCCACAATAACAGCCAGGAGCAGGAGAAGGCCCGCCGACCCCCAATAACAGCCAGGAGCAGGAGCAGGCCCGCCGACCCCCAATAACAGCCCGGAGCAGGAGCAGGCCCGCCGACCCCCAATAACAACCCGAAGCAGGAGCAGGCACGCCGACCTCCAATAACAGCCCGGAGCAGGAGCAGGCCCGCCGACCCCCGATAACAGCCCGGAGCAGGCCCGCCGACCCCCGATAACAGCCCGCAGCAGGAGCAGGCCCGCCGACCCCCGATTACAGCCCGGAGCAGGAGCAGGCCCGCCGACCCCCGATAACAGCCCCTGCTTCACCTGGATGTGTGTGCGAGGGCGCACATCCAGCTGAAATGCATTGCACCGCAGAGACCCGACAGGTCCCTGCACTACAATACAACCTGCAGCTTAACAGTGGCTGGCAGCGGACATCAGCGTCCCTGTAACTGGTGATGTCATGCATTGCTATAGCATGGACGCCATGTCAGCTGCCAGGAACAGCGCACTGGCAACAGAGGGGGACGCTGTGCAACTTGGGAGTTGGGGAGGGCGACAACAATTTTTTTTATTCTAATAATAATAAATAATAATAATAATATTTAAATAAAAAAGTCGTTCTCATCCTCCCCAGCTCCCAAGTTTCACAACGTCCACCTCTGTAGCCAGTGCCCATATTATTATTATAATTATTATTTTAGAGACAGAACTGAAATATATATCAGGAAGGGGACATATATACCAGGAAGGGCCCAGGATGGGGGACATATATACCAGGAAGGGCCCAGGATGGGGGACATATATAAAAGGATGGGGCAACATATTTTCCAAGATGGGCCCCAGATGGGTGGGGGGGACATACTTACCAGGAAGGAGACTCCTTCCTGATACAGCCTCCTTTCTGGTAAGCATGTGCCCCATCCGTTGGGAGCCCAGGATAGTGTACATACTATATACTGGATGGAGGGCAACTCATATGTCTTTATAGGATTTAGAACACTATAAGAGTCCATACATCTGACCAACATGAAGGAGGAAGACTCAGATCCAAGTTTTACATCAGGGCCCATCAAACTATGGTTACACGACTGGCCCGGAGCATTGTCCTCCTCCACCATCTGTACAGCACAATGCAGTCCTGGGATCACCAAACCCAGACCCCTCCATCAGACGCAGATAGAGCAGTGTGACCCGTCACTGCACAGAACACATCTCCTCCAGAGGCCAGTGGTGGCGGCTTTACACCGCTCCATCCGACGCTCAGCAGTGTGCTTGGTGATGTACGGCTCGGCATTGTGCTCGGTGATGTACGGCTCGGTATTGTGCTTGGTGATGTACGGCTCGGCAGTGTGCTTGGTGATGTACGGCTCGGCATTGTGCTCGGTGATGTACGGCTCGGCATTGTGCTCGGTGATGTACGGCTCGGCATTGTGCTTGGTGATGTACGGCTCGGCATTGTGCTTGGTGATATATGGCTCGGCATTGTGCTTGGTGATGTACGGCTCGGCATTGTGCTTGGTGATGTATGGCTCGGCATTGTGCTTGGTGATGTACGGCTCGGTATTGTGCTTGGTGATGTACGGCTCGGCATTGTGCTTGGTGATGTACGGCTCTGCATTGTGCTTGGTGATGTACGGCTCAGCATTGTGCTTGGTGATGTATGGCTCGGCATTGTGCTTGCTGATGTACGGCTCGGCATTGTGCTTGGTGATGTACGGCTCGGCATTGTGCTTGGTGATGCACGGCTCGGCATTGTGCTTGGTGATGTACGGCTCGGCATTGTGCTTGGTGATGTACGGCTCAGCATTGTGCTTGGTGATATACGGCTCAGCATTGTGCTTGGTGATGTACGGCTCGGCATTGTGCTTGGTGATGTATGGCTCGGCATTGTGCTTGGTGATGTACGGCTCAGCATTGTGCTTGCTGATGTACGGCTCGGCATTGTGCTTGGTGATGTACGGCTCGGCATTGTGTTTGGTGATGTACGGCTCGGCATTGTGCTTGGTGATGTACGGCTCGGCATTGTGCTTGGTGATGTACGGCTCGGCATTGTGCTTGGTGATGTACGGCTCGGCATTGTGCTTGGTGATGTACGGCTCGGCATTGTGCTTGGTGATGTTGTGTCGCCAGGGGTTAAGGAGATACCCAGAACCGGGCCAAGGGGTCGCTTCTGGAAAGGGGATCACGGTGTCGTGACCCGGTCTGTGCTCCCTGGTTCCACAATAAAAGGGGGGGGTTATGTTCGTGACGCCACCCGTGGAATGTGATCAGAGATGACCACCGCTGCTGCAGAACCTCCGGGGTGATGGAAGGCAGCTTGAGATGGGACGGCTCCCCACGGGTAGAGCCTTTTCCCCGGGGCAGTATGTTAGTCTATGGGGGGGGAGTGCAGGACACAAGCACAATAAACAGGCAGACTCACGGTTTTGCAGTTTCTTTGTCTTTTACTGGTGATGGTATTCAGCAAAGTACTGTCCACGGAGTCTGTGAGGGGTTCAGGGTTTCTCCCGCCCAGCCGGGCCGTTTTGGCTTCCTTGCCTGCACTGTGTGTCTGTGGCCCTGCTGCGGTATGAACTATGCAGCTGGCTCTGCTCTGTTCTGCTCCTAGGTACCGACATGACAGGCAACTCGAGTCCTTCCTAGTATGTTCCTGAACTCTGCGTTTGTTGCTTGTGTCTGTGGTACAGGTGAAAGATCTGGAATCTTCACTTCTCTGGTGGTAACTGTGCAGTATGTAACCTGCAGTCTCGGATCCAGCATCCGTTCTGTGTGCTCCACTGGGATGAACTCAGCAATGCTCTGTCTCCCAGGAATGTTCCTTTGTGTACGCTTTCTCCTTTCCTCAGACCCTCAGCTAGGCCTGGAATTGGTCAGTGGATCCTGAGGTGAGCTAAAGCCAGCTTCCAACCTCCAGAGATCCTGTCTCCTCAGTGCTCTGCACTGAACTTCCAAACTGAAACTACTACCGACCATTTCCTCCCCCCACCAGAATGTACAGGGAAGCAGCTTGGTCTCCCCCTTCTGGCCAGGAGGTCTTGGTGTTGTGTGTGGGGAGTTAACCCTTTGTGTGGCAACCCTGGGGTGCCACATTCCCCCTTAGTGAAGAACAGTACTCCGGGACTGTGAAACAAACAAACAAGTTATCACAACAATTATATATATACAGAGTCTCAAAAGGAAAAAAATACAAAAACCTTAAAGCTCAAAAAGAGTCCAAGATGTTCAAAAATATATAAGTGTTCATACAGTATAGTCTCTGTAGGTACTGGGCTTTTGGTCTTAACGTTGCAATTATATAAATTATTTCAATAACCAAACACTTCTTAAAGGTATCTCTACTCTGGTCGTAAGTGCAGTAGGCCTCACGGCCCTCGGGCCACCAACAATGTGATCAAGTTGTAACTCTCCGTGCTGCCACCTTACACCACTCTTCTCTCACCTTTTCTGTACACTAAACTGTTACGGTTTTTCATATAAACATTATAACATATGTACATTTTATATGCAATTTCACATTAGTCTTTATATCTTGCTGGTATCTGACCCTGAGTACTACGCTGTGACCTGCGTACTGCTGGTGTACTGGGTGTACTTAGCATAATGGTGTGGGTGGAAGTGTACCTATTTGGTGTTTCTGGTACTTGTGAGGATGGTGGACTGACTGTAGGACTGGCAAGCTCACTGGGACCAGGAATCTGTTCTTCCTCTACGGTTTCAACTTCCAGTTCTTCATGTCTTGGGACTTCTTGTGGTATGGATTCTGATTGTGGTTCCACCACTTGAGGGAAGGCGATCATTGGGACTACTACTGCTCCATAGTAATTTGGCCATGTTTTTGGGAAATCTCCTAAGACTGTATGGAACACATCTTCTTCCTTCTTGACAGGTTGTACCTGTATGGGTAAGGTGACTTCTGGTGTCTTCAGGGTTTCAGGACACGGTTTGAGTTGATCTCTTGACACGACAGCTGATGTCCTTCCTTCATCCTTACTGATTAGACACACTTTGGGATTATCCATACTGGATGGTAAGACTGTATATGGGGTGGTTTCCCACTGATTATCCAATTTGTTTGTGCGCCGTTTCCTCTTGAGAACTTGGTCACCAGGTTGCAATGGGGTTGCTAGAGCATGCTGGTTGAAGGTTCTCTCCTGTCTTCCCCTAGCTTGTTGGAGACTTTTCTCTACGCACTCTTGTACTTGGCGATACTGCTGCTGACGTAGGGTATCCCAATTGGATTCTTGAACTTCTGCATCTGGCTTCAGAATTCCCATATCTAAATCAATTGGCAGTTTACCGGGCCTTGCACGCATGAGGTAAGCGGGGGTGCAGTTTGTAGAACTCACCGGGACATGATTGTACAAGTCCACCAAGTCTGGCAATTTCTCTGGCCATTGATTTCTTTCTGACTCTGGTAAGGTCTTCAACAGGTCAATCACAATATGGTTCATCTTCTCACATAAGCCATTTGTTTGGGGATGGTATGCTGTTGTGCGGATCTTTTTACAGCCATACATGTTGCAGAATTCTTGGAAGATCTGTGATTCGAAAGCTGGACCTTGATCTGCAAGGACTTGTTCTGGGTAACCATGGGGTCTGCAAAAGTACGTCTGGAATGCTTTAGCTGCTGTTCTAGCTGTAAGGTCTTTCACGGGTACCACCACTAAGAAGCGTGAGTAATGGTCCACGATGGTTAAGGCATAGACATAGCCAGACCGGCTTGGTGACAACTTGACGTGGTCTAATGCAACTAGCTCGAGTGGTTGCTTGGTTACTATGGACTGGAGTGGAGCTCTCTGGTTCTGTTGATCCTTTCTTCTGAGGTTGCACGGTCCGCATTTTCTACACCAATCTTCAATTGATTTTCTCATGCCAACCCAGTAGAATCTTTCTCTTAAGAGCACTTCCAACTTTTTCCAACCAAAATGACCAGCACCGTCGTGGTAAGCTTCCAGAACCATCTTGACGTCTCTCTTGGGCACGATGATCTGCCAGACCAACTCATGTGTTTTTGGATTGGTGTGCCTTCTACAGAGCTTCCCTTGGTACAGGAACAATTTACCTCTCTCTTTCCAGAGATGTTGTGTCTCAGCTGGGGCATTCTGATTAGGGTATGCACCTTGTTGTGTAAGCAGTTCTTTCACTAGCTTCACAGCTGGATCGCTGTCTTGTGTGTCAGCCCATCCGTGGTGTGCTAATGGGTTGAGAGTTGCCTGCTGTTGTTTTTGGTAGACACTTGGTTGATACTGTCCCACCTTAGGACGGTGAAAGGCCGGTAACTCAATTTCTTCCAGTCCCTCCGGTTCCTCTTCCACGTCCCCCGAGTGTGGCATCCGGGATAAGGCATCTGCATTCCCATTCTTGTGGCCTGCCCTGTACTTGATGACAAAGTTGTAGTTTGACAGTCGGGCTATCCATCGCTGTTCCAGCGCACCTAATTTTGCCGAGTCCAGGTGGGTCAACGGATTGTTGTCAGTAAAGATGGTAAATTCTGCAGCTGCCAGGTAGTGTTTGAAACGCTCTGTTACAGCCCAAACTACTGCTAGTAGTTCTAACTTGAAGGAGCTGTAATTCTCTGGGTTTCTTTCTGTAGGCCGGAGCTTCCTGCTTGCAAAGGCAATAACTTTCTCCTTGCCTTCCTGCTTTTGAGACAATACTGCTCCCAGTCCTACGTTGCTGGCATCCGTGTACAAAATGAAGGGTTGATGGTAATCTGGATATGCCAGGATCTCTTCTCCTGTCAGTGCCCACTTCAACTTCTTAAAGGACTCTTCTCTCTCATCACTCCACTGGAAAGGAGGATTTCGGGCTGCAGACTTCTTTGACTGTCCTACCAGGATGTCTTGTAGGGGAGCTGCTAGCTTCGTGAACCCTTTTATAAATCTTCTATAGTAGCCCACCAGTCCCAGGAATTGCCTCACCTCTTTCACGCTGGTGGGTCTCGGCCAATCTCTTATCACGGTAACTTTTTCAGGATCTGGTGCTACCCCTTCTGAGCTCACGACATGTCCCAGGTACTGTACCCTTGGCTTTAGAAGGTGACACTTGGATGGCTTGATTTTCATGCCGTATCCGGATAAGGCTTCAAACACTTCTGCCAGGTCTTGTAGATGCCGTTCATAGGTCTTGGAGTAGACTATGATGTCATCCAGGTACAGGAGCACCGTTTCAAAGTTCTTATGTCCTAGGCAGCACTCCATCATTCGCTGGAAGGTACCAGGCGCGTTGCAGAGTCCAAACGGCATACAATTGAACTCACAGAGGCCCATCGGCGTGGTGAATGCTGTCTTCTCCTTGTCAGCCTCTGCCACAGGAACTTGCCAATACCCACTAGTCAGATCTAGGGTGGAAAAGTAAGTAGCGGATTTTAATGCAGCCAATGACTCCTCTATCCTAGGTAATGGGTATGCATCCTTGTGTGTAATGCGGTTGATCCGTCTGTAGTCTACACACATCCTCATGGTCCCATCTTTTTTCTTAACTAGCACTAGTGGGGCTGCCCAGGGGCTACAACTGTCTCTTATTACCCCTGCTTCTTTCATTTCTTTGAGCATGTCTTTGGCGCATTGGTAGTGAGCCGGTGGTACTGGTCTATACCTCTCCTTTATTGGTGGATGGTTACCAGTGGGTATAGTGTGCTCTACCCCTTTGATCTGCCCAAAGTCTAATGGGTGTTTGCTGAATATTTGTTCATATTCTTTCACTACCCTGTATACTCCATGCTTTTGATGGGAGGGTGTAGAATCGGTACCTACATGTAGCTTTTGGCACCAATCCTCCAGCTTTCCCTCTGAGCCATTGTCTTCCGCCTGACTTGACGGCTTCAAGGGCTCAACGGTGGTGATGGCGTTGTTATCAACCGTATATAGCTTAGCCATGGTAGCATACTTAGGTAGGGTGACCTCATCTTCCCCACAATTTAGAAGGCGTATTGGCACTCTCCCCCTGTGTACCTCAACTATTCCTCTGGCCGTCAGTACAGTGGGCCTACTGTCTGAGTACACGGGTTCTACCAGGGCCTGATAGTCTCGCCCTCTGATGCCTATTGCGGCTCTACACCAGACCAGCATTTCTGTTTTGGGAGGAATTACAATAGGTATTGGGTCACTTACCCTTGCACTGCCAATTTCACCTCCTGACATTTCTACCTGCTGCTTCAGCATTAAGGCTTTAATTTCCTTCTGCAGGAGTCTCTGTTGCCCAGGTTTGGCAGTCTCGACGATCTGCTGCAAGACAGTAATTACCTCTGCAAAACAATTTTCAATTACATTCATTCCTAGCAGCATAGTTGGTTCACGTTCTCGTCGGTCAACATCAACAATGATAATACCCTGATTCTGCAATTCTACTCTCCCAATCTTAATGGTCATTTCTCTGAAACCAACCTGTGGTACTAATTCACCATTGCTAGCCCATATATTCAATGCAACATTAGATGGACCACTGCTAACGTCTGAATCAGCCCAGTACCTCTTATAAAGGACATGCGGAATTGATGATATTTGGGAACCAGTGTCCAGCAAGGCGTTGAGCGGAATGCCATCCAGCACGATGGGGATGACTGGACGTCCCCCCACATACTTGTCGTGCCAGGGTGAAGGACCTTGAGAGTTCATTCCTGAGGAGCGGCCCGCCTCCCCAGGGGATCCCCATTTAAAGCACATTCACGGGCAAAGTGACCTGGCTCATTGCAACGGCGGCAAATGGGCTGTCCATCCGGCTGGTAGCGGTCGCTGGGTCGTCCTCTCGTCGCTTGGTATCTCCTAGGCCTCATCCATGGGACATCCTCCTTGCTGGTCGCCAGCTCAATCTTGGGTGCAGACTTGAATCCACGCAGCTCCTGGACGATTCTAGCCATGGAAGCAACAGTGTCTGTAAGGGCTTCAAGCTTTTGATGGAGAGCCTCATTAGTGATCGGCTCCAGGTGGTTAGCAGCAGCCGCTGACATGGCCGATGTCACTGGCATTACTGGCTGCTGGGGTGCCACTGTAAGGTGTTGAACAGAGTCTATATCCTGCGGCTCCTCCACCTGCTGGAGGCGGATGGCTCTATCCTTTAGCTGGGCAAATGTTAGTCCTGGATCCTGGATCACCATCATGCTCAGTTGTCCCCGGTGGGAAGGGGATGAGAGTCCATCCAGGAATTGGTCTATCAGCAGCTTATCTGCTCCAGGGGCTAAGGCAGGTTCTGCTAATTTAAGTGCTCTGAGCGCCTCCTGCAAGTTTAAGGCAAAGTCTCTTGCGCTCTCTCTAGGTTTTTGCTTGCATCCAAAGAACCTCATTTTAGCCCGGCTGCCAGCAGTGGATTCAAAAGCTGCTTTTAGTCCAGCTATTATATGCTCTACAGTGTCCTTTGCATCATCCGGCCAGGATGTAGCCTCCCGCTGGGCATTGCCAGTTAACTGTCCCATAAGCATACCAACACGCTGAGCTTCTGTCAGGGGGTACATGCTGTAGTAGATTTTTAGCTTTCCGATAAAGTCATTAAGTGTGTTGGGCTCACCTGAGTACTGCGGCAGCCACACTGCACCCGGGGTGTACGGCATCAGGAACGGCATGATAGGTGCCGCTGCACCTCCGAGTACAACAGCGTCTCCCTGCTGCGACATCTTTGCGCCCCCTTAGTTAATTTCACCAGTCTTCTTGACAGCAAGCCTGGGACACTTTTCTGCGTTTCCGTTCGGGTCGCAGCACCTCCTCTGCAAGCGGTAGGCGGAGTCTTAGTTTAGGCGCG